>NC_085021.1:9421071-9611071 GCF_963692335.1 Osmerus eperlanus
GAGGTGTTTGGACTAAAGCTGCTACTGACGCTGTGGCTGTTGTTGTTTGTGTTTTCGAGTGACGTGAGGTAGTCCCAGGAGCAGGAGGGAAGCCCACAGCAGCAGTCACAGTAGGTGGCCAGTAGTACGAGTCTCTTCACCGGAGGTTGGTCGGTTGGGGAGGGGGGGGGCAACATGTTTGACTGTATGGAAGCTCTGGGGATGGGCCCCCGCCAGCTCTATGATGTCACCAGCCGGGGAGCGTGCATGTTGCGGAAAGCGAGCCCCTTCTTCGCCGGCCTGGACCCCTTTGCCTGGACGGGCAGCGCCAGTGTTCAATGTGAGTAGAGGGCATCCTGTTTGTTTTGAGTTGTTTCTCTCTCTCTCTCTCTCTCTCTCTCTCTCTCTCTCTCTCTCTCTCTCTCTCTCTCTCTCTCTCTCTCTCTCTCTCTCTCTCTCTCTCTCTCTCTCTCTCTCTCTCTCTCTCTCTCTCTCTCTCTCTCTCTCTCTCTCTCTCTCTCTCTCTCTCTCTCTCTCTCTCTCTCTCTCTCTCTCTCCGCTGTCCGTCACGCTCCCTTCACTCTGCTGGCCTGCCACCAGCGGAGTGGGGTGGCGCTGCCCACATCGTGAGCAGGGCTTCTTGTTTACACCCCCCCTCAGGGCAGCTCTGCTGGGAGTGTGTGTGTGTGTGTGTGTGTGCGGTGGGGGGTTGGATGTGGTTATTCTAGAGACTGGACTGGGACAGGAAGGGACTGGGACAGCCCTCTTCCCCTATCCCTACCCTCTATTACCTTGCTACCCCACACTCCTCCCTTCTCCCTCTCACCCCCTAGAGCCCTTTTGGATCTCTTATGCTGCTCATTCACCCAGCTAAACTGGTCAGCTATGATATGATACACGATGCTGTCAAAGCACTGCTCTGCTGTGTCCAGTGTTTTGTGTTTTTTTTGGTGAGTGAGAAAGTGAGTGAGTGAGGAAGTGAGGAACTGTGTGAGGAAGTGAGTGAATGAGTGAGTGAGAATAGAAGCTACCTTAATGAGTCAACCTGAGAAAGAGAAAGAGAGAGATCAAACTGACATCTACTAAAAATGAAACATTTTTTGGAACTACTTCTGGAACCATTAAGACTTATGTCATTATTAATGTTTCCTATGCTTTTTGAGCAACAAAACGGATGACAAATAGCTTGTCTGATTTCCAAAAGCATTCATGGTTGTTTGTTACTACTGGAGTTTGTTTATGTTTTCAGGGCTAAGTGTATGATGATCTCTCTCTTTCCTTCTCTCTCTATCTCTCTCTCTCTCTCTCTCTCTCTCTCTCTCTCTCTCTCTTGAGCTAAATATCCATGAATTAATAAGCAGATGAATAATTTAGAGGATAAATTGATGAATAAATTAGTGACATAGAATGTTGGAGGCTCCAGGAAAAGCCAACGGGGTCTTGCCAAGCTTTTCTCCTGCTCCCTCACTCTCTTTCTCCATGTCAGCCTCTCATTCTTCCTCCCTCCCACCCAGTTTCCGTCCCAGACTTCAGACACAGGGCTCTAGCTCTAACAACAGGCCTGTCTCGGGGCACACAAAACTGGGGTCCATTTCCATAGGCTTCCAGGGGGCCTGTGTGTGTGTGTGTGTGTGTGTGAAACAGTGTATGGGATGAGGAGCCCAACAAAGTTGCAAACACAGCAGAACTGCGGCGGAAAAAACAACATGATGCTGATTCTCAGTGTTCCCTGTTTTTTCAGAACGAGTTTAAAAAATAGGAGTTTTGAGGGCATGCGTTGTTTTGAACATTTTATTTGTTCAACCTTCTGCTTTTTTGTTCCCTTTGACTGCTCTCTCTCTCTCTCTCTCTCTCTCTCTCTCTCTCTCTCTCTCTCTCTCTCTCTCTCTCTCTCTCTCTCTCTCGGGAGGGGGAGTCATCTGTCATCATTAATCGTGAAGACACCAGCGTTTCAGTGGCTGTCATGCACACTGGGTTAGCTATAATGAAGACAGATGTCCTGTCAAGGCAGGCCCGGACTAGGCCTGGGAGAGAGAGGGTGTGTGTGTGTGTGTGTGTGTGTGTGTGTGTGTTGGGAGGGGGGGTTCAGCCAGCCGGCCTGCTCTGCTTAACTGGGGAACCCTGATGATAACAAGATGAGATTTGTTTATTTAATCAATCAGGCCTCACCGCCTCAAGCGTTCCTTCACCGACCCCCCCCACACACACACACACACACACACATACACATTTAAAAAAGTAGCTGATCAGGTTTGACTAAGTATTTTTTGTTCTCTTAGTTCTCTGTTCCAGGAAATCAAAGCAACCAAAAAAAAACATCAACCTCCCCCAGTCTGAGTGGAGCTAGCAAGGTTTTGGCCTGAGGGAAGGGAGCGGGGAACAGGCTAATTGCTGGAGAGGTGTACTGTTTCAACCCTCTGTGCCCAACAACCTTTGTAAACAAGGCGTCCCTATCCCATCCCTATCCCAGAAGAGGAGCCGTAATGGCTCTCTTGACTGAACCAGTTGCCCCTTCATTGTCCTCTTCGATGAGGCAGATGAATTGATGTTCGAGTCTGATATGTCATTAGCACCGGCCAGCTGCAGAGCACAGGGCTCGAGCTCGCACTCTGCTCAGCCCCACTCACTCAACACAACAGGCTCTCTCTCACATTACAAAGAAGACTTTTGACTTCTTTTTAACAGTCAGCCGGTCAAAGTGTGACACCATTCGGTCAATTGCACTGAGAATATGTGTCTTCTTCAGAGTTAAAGAAACCTGTGACCTGAAGGAAGGGCTGGTATCAATTTGGCAGAGCACGCTGGGAGAAACAGGAACAACACAATGTTGTCCCGAGTTGCCTCTGTGACCTTGTGTTCGACAGTTCTGATGCAAAACATCACGTTAGAACAAGTTTGCCGAATGGAAACGATTAAATCTGTTCTACGCCACTCTATCTGTACATCTCGACAGTTTACACTTCCTTTTTGTCGTATGCGTTTTAACTATTGTCTGTCTGCCATCGAGAGGACGTTTCAGCTCATGGTCAGTTTTCCTGCTGTTCATCTCTCCAGTTTGAAAGGTCCGGTTCCTCATGTTGGAGGCTAGCATGAGGGCTGTTGGCTGCCTGGTCAGTGTCACAGCCCTGTCAGGTCTGCTGAAAAGAAAAGGACCTTTCAGTGGGCTTTCTATTGTGTCATGGTCTTAAGTGCCGTATGGCATGTCGCTAGTGCCATGTCTGGGTAATGGATAATGGATACTGATGTGGCTCCACGTCAATAACAACTACATTTGTCAACATCCCTGGAAACCCTCTCGAGGAAGATGGCTGCCCAACCCCCTGTCAGCGCTCCTTCTCTAAGAGAATCAACCGAGCCGCAACAGCGCTCATTTGAACGTTTTGCGATCCGCCTGCCTTTCTTGTATTGTTTTCTTGATATTTCCCTCTCCACACTAAGGATATCTGGCATGGCAGAGGCAGTGATAGATAAGTACAGTCATCCATCAACATGTGTGCCATCGCCCTGCTCCACCCCACACACACGCACCCCTACACACATAGCTCTTTGTTTCCCACTAATGTGCTGTTCAAATGTGAATTGAGGAGCTAATTGAAATGGGGCTGTATCTGGGCGGCTGAGGAGTCCGGGCTTCCTGTGACCACTGGCCGGTCCTCCTCAGATCATTTCTAACCCTAATGGAAGTCTGCAGTTATTTCATTATAATTACAAAAGATTCAATTAAAAGATTAGAATGCCCTGGGGAGCAGGACTGTGAATAGATAGTGGGGCTGGTTAGAGCTGTATGGGTCTGTGTGTGAGGGTGCGAGTGTGTGTGTACATGTTCGTATAAGCTCACATACAGTACATACGTTTGAGTCTGTGTGTGTGTGTGTGCGCTCACGTGTGTGTGTGTGTGAGAGAGAGAGAGGGGGACCGTAGCGAGGCTGCAGCTGGAATGTCGGCTGCTCGGTGCTCCTACACCTACATAAACCCTGTTGATCCTATCAACATAATGTCAAATGAATGTGTAAGAGTGAAACGGCTTAGGCTGTCATCTGATTCAAGGGCACTGCACCGTAATTGATATAAGCGAGTGTGGGGGGGGGGGGGGGGACCCTTCATTTGTCTTTGGGATTGGGCTAACAGTTGTGGTATAGATCTCTGCGCTAGTCCCAGGAATTGGACACACCATTCATAGTAGCTAAGTACTGGCTAAGAATAAACACATCAGATGTTGGCAGTGACTTTGTGTGTGTTCATGAGTCCCGTCCATGTGAGGCTGTCTCACTTGGGGTGTAAATGAGGACGTGTAAATGTAGCTTTGTGTGCGTTTGTGTGTGTGTGTAAGGAGCTGGCAGGGAGGGTGGTATGAATGCGTGTCCGTGCATACTGCATGACTGTGTGTGTATGTGTGTGTGTACAGAATGTGTGTTAGTATGCGTCTTCCCATATCCTTGGCACCTAGACTGCTGTGTCAGGCCCACAGACAGAACAGGACAATATGCCAGTCTAGATTCCGCAGTTCTGCGCTGGAATTCTCCTCCGTGCTCCAGCAGCAGTTTATAGCCCTGCTGGCAGCGTCACACCCCTGTAAATATAAACACCCATCCGCCAGTCACCACGACCAGGATAGACCCAACACATCTTTGAGGAACCACTACAGGCTCTAGTTACAAAAAAATCATCCATACCATAGGTTAAGGTCTAATTTAATGCCGTGACGAACACTAAATGGAGACTTTAAATCGTAGTTTCATCTATTTATCATTTGGTTTCACCTAGAGGAAATCCTTCCTCGGCTTCAGAGTGGGTTTGACTTACAGAAAGTCACAGACCTTTCCTCGCCCTCATTACTCATGCAGAAGTTTTGCACTTACAAAGGCTCAGTCGCTGCCCACCCACCCTGTCACCGCTGGCATTGTAGCGGTTTACTGAGAACTGAAACTCTCTGCCAGTTACTTCTTTCCTGATGCGTGGGCACTGGCCAGCGTGTGTGTGTGTGCGTGTGTAGTGTTTTCTTGTGTGCATACACGTGTGTTTCTGTGTGTGTGTTTTTGCGTGTGTGTGTATGTCAGGCTCAAACCATGTGTGAGCTGAGTGTGAAGGGAGAGGTTTTGTTACCAGCATGTTATTGACTGACGGCTTGGCTCCAGAGTTGCTAGGGCTCGCTGTTATGAGAAGCCCAGGAAGGGTAGACAGTGAAGCTAAGGGAGAGAGAGAGACAGACAGACAGAGAGAGAGAGAGAGAGAGAGAGAGAGACAGAGGAAGAGAGACTGTGTGAATGGATTTTGTTTACCTAGCAGACACTGCGCTTGGAAGGGAGTGGGGTGTGGTGTGTGTGTGTATTCTGCCAATTATCTCACCAGACTGGTGGAGAACGACAGGGCCAGGCGTGGAGAGGGGGCGTGGGTGATGGTGAGGGTGAGGGTGGCGCTGGAGCTGGTTGAGGTGTGGGTTGGGCTGGTGAGGGTGGTGGTGGAGCTGGTTGAGGTGTGGGTTGGGCTGGTGAGGGTGGTGGTGGAGCTGGTTGAGGTGTGGGTTGGGCTGGTGAGGGTGGTGGTGGGAATGAGGTGGGGCTGAGGATGAACGAGGGTGGAGTTCCACAGGTGCCAGTGGCCTGCGCATTGTGCCTGCGCATGACTCCAGTTCTCATAAAACAGTTCTTTGTATCGCTCTGTGTGTTTTTATGTGTGTTTCTGTGTGTTTAACATCGTCGTATGCAAAGGTGTGCCTTCATTCACAATGGTAAAAGTACCCATGTGTATATGTGAGTTTCGAGTACATTTTGGGATTTGCCAGCCATAAGACAAGTATTCTCACTCAATCAAATAACCTGGCCCATACCAACCGTTCTTAAATTATGGAAAGTTGTAGTTACATTGGTAACAGCCAAAACGTTATCAGCTACCATACTAAACACTCACAGCCAAGCATGGCTGGCCTGTCAGACAGCCAATCAGCAGACAGCTAGCCAACCATCCAACCAACAGGCAGACAACCGTTGGGCAGCTAGCCAGCCAGCGATAGCTAGCCAACAAGCCAGGAGGTTACTGGAGTTATGGCTGCCTTCATATTCATGCTCCATTTAGAAAATCTGTGTTGGTCCAAAATACAATGCTATTATGGTAACTGGTTTAATGAGGCAGCCAGCTGTCTCTCAAGGTCACTTACAGGTGACAAATACATAGAGAAGAAAACCTCAAGACTCAACTGGGTAGAGCTGTTGGTATAGAGAAGCACTGTATGACTTAAGTCTTTGATGCCCCAACCACCCCCACCAAAACTGAACATTAGGCAACCTGTTGACAGTTGGTTGCCAAGCAAAAGTGAAAAATATGACCTGACACACCATGCAATACACACACACACACATCATTTATCTTTTTTGGTGCTCAGAAACACTTTCCCAACATTCTCCTTTCTCATGCCAACTGACGTGTGTGTGTGTGTGTGTGTGTGTGTGTGTGTGTGTGTGTGTAGTCTGACTGTGCCAGGCCAGCCTTTGCAGGGAAAGTCAAATTTCCCCTTTTAATCAAAAAACCCCAGATACCACAAATCACACTGACAACAGGAAGCTCCAGTCTCTCTGGCTCCTCTCTGTCTCCTGCTGTTTCTGTCGAAGACCGGGGAAACAGAGAGTCAAAAAGAGAGAGAAAGTCAGAGAGAGAGAGAGCGAGAGAGAGAGAAAGTCAGAGAAAGTCAGAGAGAGAGAGAAAGTCAAAGAGAGAGAGAGAGAGGTTAAGAAACAGGTATAGGAAAGAGATAGAAAGACAGTGCTAGAAAAAGGATCAGAGAGACACAACTGCAATGGAGAGGAAAAGACCGAGCGAGCAGCTACAGGCAGACAACAGAGACACTCGGGGACAGAGAGCGGGCCAAGAGGAAAAAGACAGGAAATGAGATGGTTTCATAAAAGACAACAACGAGAGAAAGACAAAGAGCAAGCAGGGCTGATAGCAGAAGGAAATGTTGAGCTTTTGGGAAGCCTGTCACAGAGGCAGGAGGAAGTCCGTACAGCAGTTTGTGTGTGTGTGTGTGTGTTGGCGTGCATCCCCCCGCCTCACGTGTGCATTATTGTGTACGTTTCCAGTACTACACCAGTGAAGGCTTCACACATCGGCCCAAAGGTAGTAGTGGTTCTCTTCCTCTGCTCCCGCTGCTCTGGGGTGTGTGGTTGTCTGCTCCCCCCCCCCCTCTCTCACTTCCCCCCCACCCCCCTCCTCCCCACCACCACGTCTTACACACGGCCCAGTCTGGCCACTTCTACTTTGAGGTTTCTATTGTTGTGGAAAGGAAGCAATAGCGGTGGAATGAGGCGTATGAGCCGTGCCAGGGAGGGACAGGTGAGAACTGGGCCCACAGATGGTGAGAGGAGTCTGGGTTAGTACAGGCAACGACCCCTGAGATGAAAGACGTGGTGGTTCTCTGAATGACCCCTCATTTGAGTGTGTGTGTGTGTGCGTGACTGTCTGTATGTCTATCATCCTGCATGTTGGTGTGTGTGTGTGTGTGTGTGTGGATGTGGGGGTCTTCTTGCAGTACCTGTCTGTCTGGCAGAAATGATCAATGCCTTAGATCCACGCTGGGTTGCCAGGTTCTAGGTGAGTTTCCAGTCAGTGGAGCTGCTCAATCAGCCACTGGTGCACAGATGAAGAGTCTGCTGAGCTCACAATGGGGGTTTCCTGCAGAGCTACATTTGGGGCAGAAGCAAGTCTGTCGACCTGTCCCAGTTCTGCCAACAGATATTCAACATGAAAACAACCGTTTTACATTTTGCTGGACACGTTATATTAGAAAATGTCTTAGATACTGTATAAGCTCCTCATACAGGGCTTTCTGTAATCTTTGATCCCCTAGCTTACGTTTACAGACTCCTTTTCTGGAAGTAGACTTGGTGGTTGGATGGAGACTAGGAGTTCACTCTGTGCTTAAATGCTGCGTCTTAAGGCAGGATGGTGAGCGACAGGAAAACAGGGAGGGGGCGCAGTCCTCTGCAGCCAAATGTGGGCTTGGCCCACTGAATCGAGGAATATCAAAGGGTCCTTTATGAGGTGCAGTAAAGAAGAAAGGCTGTATACCGCCGAGGAGGCCTGGAAGCGCCCAGCATAGTTCCACTTTTAAATATGGACCCTGAGGAAACAAGTAGCCCCACCTGCGTCCGCCTTCCTGGTCTGGTCTGGTCTAGTTTGACCTGGTCTGGTCTGGCCTGGTTTAACTAACTCGACACGTCAGTTCATTCGAGGGGAAGAGACAGTCCAGAGCGCCCAGCCCACACTAGTCCACCTCTCTTTTACCCGTCTTCCTCATTCTCTCTATCTTTCTCTCAGACTATGCGTGTACATAATGTGTCTGCGTATGTGTTCGTGACTTTGTGCTGGTTTTGACAGAAGGGTGTAAATTCCTATGTGTGTGTGTGCCGTGTGTGTGTGTGTGTGTGTGTGTGTGTGTGGGGGGGGTACTCCCAGCCCCTGTACAGTTAGGTGTGTGTTCTAACTCCTGTAGGTGCTGAGCCTATCTCCTGGCCTCCAGCCCAGTTTTTTTTTTATCACAGTCCTTCTTTCCAATAGGCCTCTGAGCTGGGCCTCTTTACAGGCTGGTGGGTGAGAGGAGAGTGTGTGTGTGTGTGTGTGTGTTTGAGGCAGGTAATGAGCTCTCTGACAGCTGTTGAAAGAAGCTGCTACTGCTCAGCACTTTAATGAAACAACCTCCCCTCTACACACACACACACACACACACACAAACACACCGGTTGCAGTCCCGTAGCTCGTGGGTGTGTAGGTGAGCGTGCACGTGTGTGAGTAACTCACACGATAAGAGACTTGATACTCTACCACAAGTAGAAAGTGACTCCATCCATGTGCAGCGGAGCCTGAAGAACAGTGTGGTGAGAACGGTTGTTCTTACATGTGGGGGCAGGAGATTAAAGATGGCAGCTGGGGGGAGGGGGGGGCGGACGGGGTGAGGCTCAACTACACAGACTGGCCGAGGGCCCGCGGAAAAATAGAAATTGTGCTGACGGAAAGCGGAAGGAAGCCGCTCATTACCTCGGATGTGATGGTGGAAGTGAAAGAGATGTTGGCAGAGAGAGAGAGAGAGCGAGAGAGAGAGAGAGAGAGAGAGGAGAGAGAGAGAGAGAGAGAGAGAGAGAGAGAGAGAGAGAGAGATGAGAGAGAGAGAGAGAGAGAAAGAAAGAAAGAGAGACAGAGAAAGAGAGAGATGCCAACCAGCCTTTTCGAAAAGGGAGCGGCCCTCCTTCTCCCTCTGCCTGCTAACCTGGTCCTCTGGGGGTGTTATGGTAGACTGGTACCCCTGTCCCTGTGTGCTACAGCCTGCGCCACGGTACCCACGTGCCAGGCATGGCCGACGAGACCTCGCCTGCTACGCCAGCTTGTCTCTCAGTCCCACTGTTCAACGCAGCCTTCTCAATCTGCCAGCCTTCTGCCACTCTGTCTGCCATCCCTGATGGACACCCCACTGTAGTATACACACAGCACTTACACATATAGTACTCAAGTACACACACAGGCACACACATGCCTGCACCAAACCGCAAAGCATTGAAACCCGAATTATATATTCAGTAACAGAAATACGCACACTGTATAATACACACAGGGAGCCTACACAACCGTTGCCTAGCACTGTATGTGCTTGGATGACACACCCTGGCACACAGTGGAAGAAAGAGGAGAGAGCGAAAGAGAGACAGATAGAGATACATGGAAACATAGAAAAGAGAGACAGAGAGAGAGAGAGAGGGAGACTGATTTTAAGTGAGAGATAGAGAGGGGAGAAAGGGAGAAAGAGAGGCAGAGAGAAAAGGAGGGAGGAAGGGAGGGAGGGAGGGAGAGAGGAGAGCGAGATACAGAGAGAGAGAGAGAGAGAGAGAGAGAGAGAGAGAGAGAGAGAGAGGAGAGAGAGAGAGAGAGAGAGAGAGGGAGGGAGGAGGGGAGGGAGGGGAGGGAGGGAGGGAGGAGGGAGGGAGGGAGGGAGGGAGGGAGGGAGGGAGGGAGGGAGGAGAGGGAGAGAGAGAGAGAGAGAGAGAGAGAGGAGAGATGAGAGAGAGAGAGAGAGAGAGAGAGAGAGAGAGAGAGAGAGAGAGAGAGAGAGAGAGAGAGAGAGAGAGAGAGAGAGAGAGAGAGAACAACATTTGCAAATCAAATGGAGTCTGCAGAGATTGGGCAGAGCCACTGGCTGGACCGGCGCCCACACTGAACTGAGAGACTACAGTTCTATTAGTATACACGCACACACACACACAAACACACACAAGCACACACTTTACTCACTCACATGCCAAGACTAGACTGTGGAACAGTGTCCCAGTGAAGATACAATCACACCCCAGTCACGTAGACAAAATCTGCAGGCTCTATTGAGAAAGAATGTTTGTTGTTCTGCCAGTGTGTCATATGCTGCCTGGTTTGAACGTGTGTTGCAACACTAAATACATGAGGCACACAGTCATGTAATCACTTGCGTGTGTTCAGAACGCCTGCGCATTCCCTCAGAATATCTTTTTCTCACCCTCTCATCTTCTCTGCTTGTTCTTTTCTGAGCCTATTCTGACTATTCTGTCGAACCCCAAAGGAAACCAATTGGCCTCGTTGAGTTGACCTAGAATTAAATGTAATTGACCCAGTTGAATTGACCTTCAGCTAAATATCTATTTCTGTCTGGTGCACTTACATTTCACATCCAGTGGGGTTGAGGACAGGATGTTTCACTCTGGCAACAGAACGGTGGTAAGGTGGGCAGTATGTGTGTGAAGAGTGTTCAGGCTAACTGTGTGTGTGTGTGTGTGTTGGGGATCAGTCCAACCCAGTGCGGCTGGAACACTTGAGTCCAGAGACCAGAGCGAGAAGGAATTAGCGGTAAACTGATACTTAGCAGGAAATGAACAGTGGCCGCTGATAAAGTCCTACCTCCCTGCTCCTCTCTCTACTCACTCCCCCGCCCGAACACACTGTCACCAACCCCCACCCCCTCCACCCACCCACCCTCCACCCACTCACCCACCCACCGCCTGCACCCACCCCCTCCACCCACCCTCCCTGTCCGTCACCACCTCGCAGCTCTCTGCCGGGGGATTGTCATGCAAATCGAGGCCCAGGCCCCCAAAGGAGCTGATAAGGTGGGCCTCTCATTTTCACAGGCCTTTGTTTTCTAAACAGAGATGAGCCCAGCTCAGGAGACAGGGAGATGGGTTCCTGTGGAGGGCTGACTGAATAGCTTAGAAGGGGGGTGGGGGCTGGATAAGGCAGGCTCTGTTAGGCAGGAACCTGGTTCAGGTCATTGACAGATCCTGATGGATCCCCCCCAACCTTGCTGTTTGTTTCTCTCTCTCTCTCTACCCCCCCACAACCCCCAATTGTTTAAACAGCGTCACTCAGCGCCCCGTTAGTTGACGCCGGCCCCACACGCAGGTCCTGTTCTGTGGGCATGTCAACGCCTGGGTCGGAGCCTCACTCCGCTGCTAGCGCTGCACAAACACAGAGGTTTGGTGCTCGCTCGTGGGCCCCCGGCACCTTCCACTGACCCCTCTGTGTGTGACACCCAGGGCTCTGGGCTAGGAGGACAACTGCTGTTGAAACATTCAACCATTTTAGACTGGAGTCTCTGAGAACGGCCTGATTTTCCAAACCTTGGGGAATTAAACAAATGTAAAAATAATTGGCTTGTGGCGATGTCGGATGGGGGGCATTTATGCTTTTAATAATATGTCGATATGAAAAAATGGAAGCAGATGTCACAGTGGGAAGCTAGTGGCTCATGTCAGACATTTTGACTGGTATTCTCATTAGACACTCATAGTGATTGTGGATAGATGGCCATAATCATCTTGGACATGAACAAGGCTAGCCCTAAAGGGACCAACTTTGACCCCCTCCCCTCCCTTCCCCTCTCCCCCCCCCCCATTCCTCTGTCCCCTTTCTCTGTTTTTGATCAAATTCCTCATTTTACGTCTCCTCATTCTCTCTTCTTTTTGAAGTTTTTCCCCCCAACTCTTGTAAAAGTAGCGAAGCTGGTGGATTGAATGTGTGTGTGTGTGTCCGCTTTTCAGCCTAGGGGTGTGAGAGAGCGAGGGGGGGTGTAGGTTAAGTTTAGGGCTAGTTCTGGGCTTTCCATTGAAGGTGCTAGAGGGAGAAAGGGAGGAAAAGGAGGTCGTTAAAGTTCGAATTTTAGAGCCTCCCTCGTTTCTTGATTTTTTTTTATGATTGGGGGAGCTTTTTTTACGGGCTTGGGGTGTGGGGGGGGGGGGGGAGAGTGGGGTAGTGTGGGGTGGGGGGTACAGCTGGTGGTGTGAATAGCAGGCCAAGGTGACTGAGTCCCCCATAAAGTCCCTGCCAGGCAGGCTGAGGAGGGGCTCCCAGCCCCAGCCATGGAAGAGCCTTTTACAGGCCGGTGGCCTTACGAGCCTGGGCCTCTATTAAAACCTTGGCAGGGGCTGCGCTGAGGAATTTAGGGCCAGGAAACAAGAGAAAAATAGGGGTTTGTGTGTCACGGCCTGTGGGGGTGGGGAGGGTGTTAGGCTAGCTTTGAGAAGTTGGATTGGGGGGGTGGGGGGAGGGGGTCAAGGGATGGCCGAGGGGGTAAAAGTTTATAGAAGTGTTGCTGGGGAGATGGGGGGAAAGAGGTGGTGTGTGTGTTGGGGGTAACAGTCAACATGTGTGTTTGAGAGTGTGCAGCCTAGCATGTGTGGGGAGAGTTTGTGTGTGTGTGAATATGGGGGCCCAACTCGTTTCTCGAATGCGTATTCATGTGCAACTACTCTTATTATAGTCGATAATCCTTACGTCCACATGTGCTGAGTTTCAGACCTATGTACGTTCTTCATAGAAACGTCATGTTCGATGCAGGGCAGTTAATGTGGGAGGCACAGTGGGAGGTAGGTCTGGCTCAAGGTAGGACTAGTGCCAGGCCTGGGAAACCAATTAACCGAAGAGCCAGCCTACCAGCTTACCAGCCAGTCAGACAGAAAGTCGGCCAGCCAGCCAGCTAACTGAGTGAGTGAGTGGGTGTGGTGAAGGCAGGAGAACGATGTGGTCTGTGGGTGTTGTAGCGTCATCGCAGCGAGACGCCAGTCCCATTTCCTCACTGTCTGTCTGCCTGTCGGAGAGAGAAATGAAGCAGAGCAGGCTATGTATCATCTCATCCCTTCTCACTCAGCTACCTGGTCATATCACAGCATCTTTCTATCAATCACTCTTATCTCCATGAGAAACTTTTTTCCCCCCCTCCTGCTGCTCTTTCTCTCTCTCTCTCTCTCACACGCACACACACACACACACACACACACACACACACACACACACACACACACACACACACACACACACACACACACACACACACACACACACACACGTGTGCTGCCCCCTGAGGGTGAAGGATGGTGTGGTGGAGGCCAGGAGTCTGTTAGTCATGTGAACAACATTCTCAGTCTGTGTCTCTGTCTGCTCAGTGAGTGATTGATTGTTATCAAGTTGCTAAGTGTCTTTTGCATCAGGCATGTGACAAAGCTGTTTGTTCTGACATTTCACTTTCTTCGAAAGTTGATAATATCTTTCTGAAAAGTCAAAACCCATCACTTGTCCTTTGGTATTTACAGGTCCTTTCATGCTCAACTACCCAAAACGTTCGTACAGAATCTTACCTAGCATTGCCTTCGTCCAAAACAAGGCAAATAAAGTTATGTCGGTTAACCCGGTATCCTTTGTCTCTCTCTTTCTCTCCCTCCAGCGGTGGAGACCCAGAGCACCAGCTCGGAGGAGATGGTCCCCAGCTCTCCCTCTCCTCCTCCCCCACCGCGCGTCTACAAGCCCTGCTTCGTGTGCCAGGACAAGTCCTCTGGCTACCACTACGGGGTCAGCTCCTGCGAGGGCTGCAAGGTGAGGCCAGACGGAAGGAGGGTCTGTGGTTAGTAGGTCCACAACTCAGACACAGGTCACTGTACATCATAAAAGATGAAGAGAATAAAATCGATTTATAAGGGTTTAGACGCAGTGTTCTATCAGCTGGGATGTAAAGACATGACTCAGAGAGGAGCTCGCAGGCTGTATGTAACTGATCTAGTTTCCCAGTTGCCAAAGTAGGTCAGACTGCGATGTTAGGTAACGGGATAGAAAGACGAGAGCACTCGACGTCGGAACACTGAGACAAGAATGAGACAGAACAAGATCTTGCAGGGTGAACGGCAGCAGCTTCAATATTCCGGGAATACGGCTGAACAGTGCAAACCCTAGGAGAACACTGTCACATGTTTTAACGTGAAAAACAAAACAAAACCCGTCAAGATAAAAATGTACCAAAGATAAAAACATGTCACTGCGTGTTCCTGGTAAAGCGCTGCTCCTCTAGTTCTGACCCAAGCTTCTTTATTTTATCTCCCTCCCTTCTCCTCTCCTCTCCCCTCCTCTCCTCTCCTCTCCTCTCCTCTCCTCTCCTCTCCTCTCCTCTCCTCTCCCCTCCCCTCCCCTCCCCTCCTCTCCTCCTCCTGTGGCTTCAGGGCTTCTTCCGGCGCAGTATCCAGAAGAACATGGTGTACACCTGCCACCGGGATAAGAACTGCCAGATCAACAAGGTGACTCGTAACCGCTGCCAGTACTGCAGGCTGCAGAAGTGCTTCGAGGTCGGCATGTCCAAGGAAGGTGAGTGCCGTGGGGGAAAAGCTGAGCTGGGCTTGGGGCGGTGAGGGCTACGGGCCTCCCGTCTAGGACGTACCATACACACATACACACACAAAGGCACACACACACACACACACAGGCACAAACACACAGGTGCGCCTATTTTTAGATGTCACAGTGTAGCCTGCACAGAGGCGTGAGGGCAGACACGTGGAGGAACAGGGGCACACACACACACAAGCGCTCAGTTATTACCAGGTGTTACTTACCTGTACTCAGCAAAGTGAGATTGACAGTATTTTGCTTTATAACACAGAGAAGTGCAAAGACACAGACCTTACTGACTTTGGAATTAATCACACAATGACAGTTCACACTGTTATAAATATAGACTATGTTGTGTTGATTTATATTTAAGGCGTGTGGCACAGGTCGGTGTGGTACAGACAGCCTGTCTCCTGGGCCTGTGTGAGGGTACTGGTGGTGTTGTCTGGCAGAGACGCCAGGCCTGACAGAGTAGGGTGGTGATCTGGAGACACTAGGCATTGTACAATCATATGACTAATCACGTTGCGAAATGACGCAAAAAATCTTCTTCCTGTTTCATGCCTCATTTGTCTCTTAATCCACACTGAGACACACACACCCACTCAGACTCACACACGCACACATACACACTCAGAGGCATGCACACACTCAACCCTCAGGTCCCACAGCTCAGCACACTACCTTTCATTCATTCTGTCCCTGGCAGGGAAGGACAGGAAGAGGAGAATGAGTTGGCACCAACAGCTATGACTGTGGTGACAGGAGCCAGAGTGAGAGAGCCTTGTGGTCACACAAGGCTCCACTTTCAGACCCTTCATGAAACGACTAGGCGATAATGCTGCATTACTTTGACTGGTTTTGATTATTTGTATGTGTGTGTGTGTGTGTGTGTGTGTGTGTGTGTGTGTGTGTGAGTGGCAGCCCTGCCCAGTGAGCAGCCCCAGGGGACTTGTATGTGGGTGTAATGTTTGTGTGGGATGTGTGTTAAGAAAGCGGGATCACATTGTGCCTCTGCTATAACTGGATATCCTGGGAGGAAGGAAAGAATGGGAGGAGGAGGGACGGAGGGAGGAGGAGGAGGAGGGAGGGAATACCGGGCTGGGTGGACTGGACAGCTCAATAGAGAGGGGTGGGGGGCTGGCTGGGGTGGAAGATAACTGAGATGGAACAAATCATCTCATCCTTTTGTTATTGCCCAAAATTGGTTCGATAACATATTGCGTAATATAGAACATAGATAGAATACAATGAAAAGGAGTAAATTATATAGGCTTGTGTCCCTTGTTATTCAACAGTGTCTGTACTTCAGACTCTCCAACGTATGCAGCCAGGTCCTTACGACAAACGGATGTCCACGGTCAGGGAGTGTTGTCACGAGAAGCACTTCATTTACGCGTTTGCCTTTCTTTTTCCCTCCATCGCCCTCCTCTTGTCCCCCCCTCGTCCCCTCCTCTCCTCTTCCCCCCCCCTCGTCCCCTCCTCTCCTCTTCCCCCCCCCTCGTCCCCTCCTCTCCTCGCTCCCCCAGCGGTGCGCAACGACAGGAACAAGAAGAAGAAGGACGTGAAGGAGGAGGTGGTGCTGCCCGAGAGCTACGAGCTGAGCGGAGAGCTGGAGGAGCTGGTG
Organism: Osmerus eperlanus; assembly: GCF_963692335.1. NCBI lineage: Eukaryota > Metazoa > Chordata > Actinopteri > Osmeriformes > Osmeridae > Osmerus > Osmerus eperlanus. Next base: position 9,437,336 of record NC_085021.1, read on the forward strand.
AACAAAGTGAGCAAAGCTCACCGGGAGACCTTCCCCTCTCTGGGCCAGCTCGGGAAATACACCACGGTGAGCAGAGGCTGGACACACGGGAGCACGCTGTACGCATCCACACTCACTCACTCACTCACTCCCGCGCCCAGATGCAAGCACACACCTCCTACGCAAGCCTACTTCCTGTGTGACAATGTCGTTTACCGAGGAATTCAGATGTTGCTGAAGGAAAACGACACCCTCTTTCTCAACAGACTGATGTCTCAATAAAGATATGTTGTAGTTGTGGTAGTTCCCATTAGGCTTCTACTAGAATTGTGCCCTTTTACTGGCTATAGCACACACATACCGGATACGGTGTCCTCCTCCCAAGCCCATACAGTTTCCCACCTTGTTGCTTTAACCTGTGTGTGTGTGTTGTTTCCTGCTCTCCAGAACTCCAGTTCTGATCATCGTGTACAGCTGGACCTGGGGCTGTGGGACAAGTTCAGTGAGCTCTCCACCAAGTGCATCATCAAGATCGTCGAGTTCGCCAAGCGTCTGCCCGGCTTCACCACCCTCACCATCGCCGACCAGATCACCCTTCTCAAGTCAGCCTGCCTGGACATCCTGGTAGATCTACACACAGATACCGCCTGCCTGTCTGCCTCTCGGACCAGCTCGGAGAAAGCTAAAGCTAAACGAGACTGCCATTTGGAGAACAGTGGAATCTCATGTCAAGTCTCATTTACCACAGTGTTGTCATGCCCTGGATAGAGAAAAACCTAGTAGAAATCATGATATAAACATGAGGAAATACTGACACAGAGTGGAGGAATTAGGCATTGCATGAGTACTTTGGTTGTTTTCTAATCATCTCCTATTTCTCTCTCTCTCTCTCTCTCTCTCTCTCTCTCTCTCTCTCTCTCTCTCTCTCTCTCTCTCTCTCTCTCTCTCTCTCTCTCTCACTCTCACACACACACAGATGTTAAGAATCTGCACACGTTACACACCCGAGCAAGACACCATGACCTTCTCAGACGGGCTGACCCTGAACAGGACCCAGATGCACAACGCCGGCTTCGGCCCTCTTACAGACCTGGTGTTTGCCTTCGCCGGCCAGCTTCTTCCCCTGGAGATGGACGACACAGAAACAGGCCTCCTCAGCGCCATCTGCCTCATTTGTGGAGGTACTGCACTGTGCCTGTCCATATCCTGGAATCAAAGATTCAGTCTCAGATGTTGTGTGTCTAAATACAGTACTGTGCAAACGTCTTAGACACAAATACACATTTGACAAACAAAAATAATTTGAAATAATGAAATGAAAATACAGAGAAAAAAAAAATTCAACATTGTGCTTGTATTCGGCCGCACGGATACAGAAGATACAGAAATGATGTGACAATATTCATGTAAAAATACTTTTGCACACTATTGTAAATCTTAGGTTGTGTGTGGCAGAGCATAAATGGTCCTCCTACTTAAATACCAAGATCCTTGCCCAGCAGGGCAGCTCTCAGGAAGCAACATGGACCTGACTAACAGCAGCATCTCTCTCTGTGTCAGATCGTATGGACCTGACTAACAGCAGTCTCTCTCTCTCTGTGTCAGATCGTATGGACCTGACTAACAGCAGCATCTCTCTCTGTGTCAGATCGTATGGACCTGACTAACAGCAGTCTCTCTGTCTCTGTGTCAGATCGTATGGACCTGACTAACAGCAGTCTCTCTGTCTCTGTGTCAGATCGTATGGACCTGACTAACAGCAGTCTCTCTGTCTCTGTGTCAGACCGTATGGACCTGACTAACAGCAGTCTCTCTGTCTCTGTGTAAGATCGTATGGACCTGACTAACAGCAGTCTCTCTCTCTCTGTGTCAGACCGTATGGACCTGACTAACAGCAGCATCTCTCTGTGTCAGATCGTATGGACCTGACTAACAGCAGTCTCTCTCTCTCTGTGTCAGATCGTATGGACCTGACTAACAGCAGCATCTCTCTGTGTCAGATTGTATAGACCTGACTAACAGCAGCATCTCTCTGTGTCAGACCGTATGGACCTGACTAACAGCAGTCTCTCTGTCTCTGTGTAAGATCGTATGGACCTGACTAACAGCAGTCTCTCTCTCTCTGTGTCAGACCGTATGGACCTGACTAACAGCAGCATCTCTCTGTGTCAGATCGTATGGACCTGACTAACAGCAGTCTCTCTCTCTCTGTGTCAGACCGTATGGACCTGACTAACAGCAGCATCTCTCTGTGTCAGATTGTATAGACCTGACTAACAGCAGCATCTCTCTGTGTCAGACCGTATGGACCTGACTAACAGCAGCATCTCTCTGTGTCAGACCGTATGGACCTGACTAACAGCAGTCTCTCTGTCTCTGTGCAAGATCGTATGGACCTGACTAACAGCAGTCTCTCTCTCTCTCTGTGTCAGACCGTATGGACCTGACTAACAGCAGCATCTCTCTGTGTCAGATCGTATGGACCTGACTAACAGCAGTCTCTCTCTCTCTGTGTCAGATCGTATGGACCTGACTAACAGCAGCATCTCTCTGTGTCAGATCGTATGGACCTGACTAACAGCAGCATCTCTCTGTCAGACCGTATGGACCTGACTAACAGCAGTCTCTCTCTCTCTGTGTCAGATCGTATGGACCTGACTAACAGCAGCATCTCTCTCTGTGTCAGACCGTATGGACCTGACTAACAGCAGCATCTCTCTCTGTGTCAGATCGTATGGACCTGACTAACAGCAGTCTCTCTCTCTCTGTGTCAGATCGTATGGACCTGACTAACAGCAGCATCTCTCTCTGTGTCAGATCGTATGGACCTGACTAACAGCAGTCTCTCTGTCTCTGTGTCAGATCGTATGGACCTGACTAACAGCAGTCTCTCTGTCTCTGTGTCAGATCGTATGGACCTGACTAACAGCAGTCTCTCTGTCTCTGTGTCAGACCGTATGGACCTGACTAACAGCAGTCTCTCTGTCTCTGTGTAAGATCGTATGGACCTGACTAACAGCAGTCTCTCTCTCTCTGTGTCAGACCGTATGGACCTGACTAACAGCAGCATCTCTCTGTGTCAGATCGTATGGACCTGACTAACAGCAGTCTCTCTCTCTCTGTGTCAGATCGTATGGACCTGACTAACAGCAGCATCTCTCTGTGTCAGATTTTATAGACCTGACTAACAGCAGCATCTCTCTGTGTCAGACCGTATGGACCTGACTAACAGCAGCATCTCTCTGTGTCAGACCGTATGGACCTGACTAACAGCAGTCTCTCTGTCTCTGTGTCAGATCGTATGGACCTGACTAACAGCAGCATCTCTCTCTGTGTCAGACCGTATGGACCTGACTAACAGCAGTCTCTCTGTCTCTGTGTAAGATCGTATGGACCTGACTAACAGCAGTCTCTCTCTCTCTGTGTCAGACCGTATGGACCTGACTAACAGCAGCATCTCTCTGTGTCAGATCGTATGGACCTGACTAACAGCAGTCTCTCTCTCTCTGTGTCAGATCGTATGGACCTGACTAACAGCAGCATCTCTCTGTGTCAGATTGTATAGACCTGACTAACAGCAGCATCTCTCTGTGTCAGACCGTATGGACCTGACTAACAGCAGCATCTCTCTGTGTCAGACCGTATGGACCTGACTAACAGCAGTCTCTCTGTCTCTGTGTAAGATTGTATGGACCTGACTAACAGCAGTCTCTCTCTCTCTCTGTGTCAGACCGTATGGACCTGACTAACAGCAGCATCTCTCTGTGTCAGATCGTATGGACCTGACTAACAGCAGTCTCTCTCTCTCTGTGTCAGATCGTATGGACCTGACTAACAGCAGCATCTCTCTGTGTCAGATCGTATGGACCTGACTAACAGTAGCATCTCTCTGTGTCAGATCGTATGGACCTGACTAACAGCAGTCTCTCTCTCTCTGTGTCAGATCGTATGGACCTGACTAACAGCAGCATCTCTCTCTGTGTCAGACCGTATGGACCTGACTAACAGCAGTCTCTCTCTCTCTGTGTCAGATCGTATGGACCTGACTAACAGCAGCATCTCTCTCTGTGTCAGACCGTATGGACCTGACTAACAGCAGCATCTCTCTCTGTGTCAGACCGTATGGACCTGACTAACAGCAGCATCTCTCTCTGTGTCAGATCGTATGGACCTGGAGGAGCCCCAGCGTGTGGACAAGCTGCAGGAGCCTCTGCTGGAGGCCCTGAAGATCTACGCCCGGCGCAGACGCCCCAACAAGCCCCACATGTTCCCCCGCATGCTGATGAAGGTCACTGACCTCCGGGGCATCAGCACCAAGGGTCAGTACTGGACCTGACACTGGAGCGCAACACAAACACACACACACACACACCAGCATGCATACAACCCAGAAGATGAACACCAACGTTGTCATCCTGATCAAACACAACGAAAACACACGTACCCACACACAACAGTTGTTGTTTGGGACATACTGTAGGATTCGTAATGGGAGAAAGACTACCTGGGCGTCTGGGTTTACAATAAGCTCCTGTTTTGTGTGCGTTTCCAGGAGCTGAGCGAGCCATCACCCTGAAGATGGAGATCCCGGGGCCCATGCCTCCGCTGATCAGGGAGATGCTGGAGAACCCCGAGGCCTTCGAGGACCAGACCGAGAGCGGCGAGAGCGGCGACAGCACGCCGCCCCCCCCCCCCGTCCGCCGCCGGCGCCCCCCCTGTCCTGAAGACGGAGGCCGAGGACGAGGACGGCAGCTGGGCCACGGAGAACGGCAGCGAGCCGTCCCCGGAGGAGGAGGACGACGAGGACGAGGACGACCTGGGAGACGAGGAGCGGGACAGGGGCTGGGAGAGCGAGGGGGAGGGGGAGGGCTGGGCGGTGCTGGAGGGGGGCAGCGACGGCGGTGCCAGGAAGGGTGTGGGGAGGGCGCAGTGAATGCAGTGTGCATACAAATGGGGGCCCACATACACACACACACACACGCACACACACGCACACACAAATACAGTGCATACACTGTGCATATGTACTGTGTACATGCATGCTCTTATCTTACATACACACACATACACACAGACACATGCCCATCACTTTGATCTCTCTACTGCACATCAGTGTCTCCTCCACTAGGGGGAGTCTAGCAGAGCCTTACCTGTACAGACACTTCTAACTCAGGCCCTCTGGTCCATGACAAGTGACATACAGAGACACGATGACAGGAGAGATTACGATCAACTGTACGAACTCACCACAAAGAGAAAAGAGGGATGCTGCGCGACAAAAAGAACAAATTCTCTTTGAAAAACAACAAAAGTCTCATTTTTTTACTATCTTTGTTTGTATCTAACGACAAGACAAGGCTAAAACAGACACCAGAGATGGACAGTTGACTTTGACGGACATGAAAAGCACACTCCTCAAAAATGTTAACAATACAGGGCGAAACCAAACCGAATATGCTAATCAATTTATTTGCTTATCGTTTCAGTTTTCTTCTGTTCTTTTTTTTTTCCTTTCATATTTTTCAATGTATTAATTAAGTCCATACATATCTATATACCATTATATTTTTTGTCTTTTGTTTGTTATTCAGCTTTTATATATTATTTCTTTAGATGAGGATTTTGTTTGAAGAGCTTTCCTGAAGAGATATTCAGAGTGGGAGGAGACTAATCAGTACTGGCAGACTTCAAGTCTCCTGATTGGCCTTTCACTTGACGCATGGCATAGTGCTGTGCTCACCGATTGGTTAGATTTACGGCATAGGTTAACATGGCCGCTCTCTCAAGGTGATAAAGGCTGATAACAGCCAATGCTGTTTTTGCTATAATATTGTGAAAAATCTATTACCAGCTTTGTATTTTGGCTATGTTTTATGGCCACTTTGGCTCTCCGTCAATGATAATCAACTCAGTAATGTTTTTTTTCAGAGGTTAAATTCTTAAATCAGGGGACTGGCATTATTGTGAAAACGTTGTTCAAAACAAACTATGCTGTAAATTAGTAAGAGTCTGTGCCAAAGTTTGCGACTCATTTTTGGAATAGGAGTTGACCTGCTGTTCAAGGGGCCCTTACAATCAGGTTTATGCTCCTGAATTACACACACACACACAGACACACACACACACACACGTGTCAACATTGCATTTGGGTGCCTGGACAGAGATTGGCCATACAATATATGTAGCACTTTGTAGATCCGGTGTTCAAACAAGGCACGGCTAGCATGATGAGTGTTGAGTTCTTTGCCAACAACTTTACTTACCATTTTTAAAACAATTGCCCCTGCACTAACACACACATACACACACCATCCCTATGGAGCACAAATTCACATTCTTCCAATATGGCCATCACACACACAAACACACATACACTCTTTTACAAAACCCAGACATATGCAAGTAAAGACCAGGAGTAGACAGTCATCCTGGGATTTGACTCAGGACTGCTCTGTAAGGACCAAATCCTAGCTTGCTGACCACAGGCCTCGCTAGAAACCGGCAATATGTATCGTGTGAGTGCGGTTTGACTCGGTCCAGTAGCCCATCTCATTGTGTACATACAAGATGACAAGCCATGCCAGCCTTTCTCCACCCTGACTGGCCTCATCACTGGCACTGCCCTGTCTGCCAGCTCAGACGCACCCAAGCAGCAAACTGCCTTTTCATCCAAAAGCCATTATAATCACGTCTTTTTAATGTGCGTATCTTTATTTCCATTTCACTTCGAAGAAGTGATGGGCGTTGTTTGTTCTGTTCTAACTTCTCCGGCCCTGTTTCAATCCTCTCCTTCCCTCCCGTCTCTGAGCTGACTTTCAGCCACAGGTGGAACACTGCGCTTTTTTTTCACACAGCTGCCATCCATCCTCTCACGTCAGATCTCTTTGTCAAGGGAGGGAGACAGGAATGACATGTACTCAGATTTTTGAAACAGGGCCCAAGTACTTCTTTATTGCCAAACTTGTCTGGGTGTGTGTCCAGCTGGAGGGAGCCAGCTGGCTGCGTAGCGGTGTGTACTGTCTCTATGAAGCAATATGAACAGTAGGAACAGGAGTTCAACCTTAGCAGTGAGAGGCCTGACCTCAAAACCTGTGGACAGGCCTCCAGATGCTTTTGTGTGTGTCTGTGTGTGTGTGTGTCAGTTTGTGTGTGTGAGTGAATGTGATTCACCTCATTCAGTACTGTTGTCGGGTGAATGTCCCATGTACAGTGCTGTCACTCTGCGCGGCGAGGAGTGATGACCTCATCAACGCCTCTCTTCATAATGATAACCATGACAACCATGAGGATGACGGAGCGTTGACATGACGTGTTTTCTGTGTTCTTTTCTGTCGACATGGTATTGTCAAATCCTCTGTTCATGCCAACTCTGTCATACAAAGAAAAAGCCATATAAACAGTAAAAGGCACAATAAATGTACTTTTTGAGATTAGTGGAGTATATGTCATCATTTGTTGTCTCTGTCCAAGTCATATGAAATAAAGTGAGTGGCAGTTCAATTGCAACTTCAAACAGTGAGTGCACCCTGTTAAACCATGGATTCTAGATCATCTGTACTGTAGATTCTCAACCAGTAAGACATATCTGTAAATCGTCTCCGGCCCCTCAAAAGAACAGTATCGCTCGATAACAATACTTTTTGGTTCGACGATACATGAATCATGGGCCAATGCTACTTGTGAGCCTCTTATCACAGGACTGGAGATCTCCTGCTCCGAGCGTTAGACAGTAGATGGAGCTCATGCTCCATGGCTGTGGCTGTGCTTGATGCTGCTGACAGCCCTGGCCAGGCTCGAATGGAGGCAGGTACTAATAGGTCATCATGGCTGGCAGAAGGCCCAAGCAGAGATAAATCACCCCTCCTAGCTGAACAAGGACATCAGATAAAGCTTGGCTTTCTGCATCATTTCAGAGAGCATGTCATTGAAACACAGAGGATGGAAAGATAGCCTGGCTAGCAGAAAAAAAAAGATTCCTGTTACATCGGGAACATGTGACGGGAATCTAGTTCAGTTCGATGATGACAAGGACATAACCAGTATATGAATCAGTCCAATGTGCACGTTTAGCCAGAACTGGATGAGTCGGTCACATATCACTGCTCTGGTGGTTTAAGGTTACGGATGGGGTTGACACATCCCAGTGCAATGGGACACATATCTACAGAGCTGGATGCATCCAGTCCTCACCTTGTTCAACAGCAGGCCAAAACAGGGAGAAAAAAACACACACTTCCCAGGCTGCATTATCAGGTCATAGTTAACCATACTTCAAAACAGTGTCCTTGGCATACATACCCGCCAGTAGTTTCATTAAACGGAGAGAGATAGAGGAGTGATAAAAAGAGATGGCGGCTCTATCAATTCTATGATTGTGATAATTAACTATCATTAAAAACAGATCAATAAAGTGGGGCGGGGGATTAAAATAAGGTCCATACATTACACAGTGTTTTACAAGGAGGGGGCGAATGGCCTCATATATCCAACCCCAATAAGATGGGGTTGCCATGGGAACCCCGGGAAGCAGGAGATTGTTGGGTGGGGATTTAAAGGAGCGGTATCCCTATTTTTCCAATTTGCACAAATCTGCACTAGTGGTGCTCAACTGTGAACAATAGACAATATAAAAAAACTGGACTAAAAAGGATAAATCGAATGGTCTTGAAGGCAAAATTGGGTAAAACCAGCCTGACAATAATCATCAAATATAGTAGATGACGTGTTTTACTAGGTTCCTATTTCATGTCTCACCATTGCACATTGTCAATCTACTATTCCCAGAGATTGAGGTCAAAAATCCATAAAGACACCTGTCACGAGTGAAGCCTAGTCAGATAACCGCTAGGTACAAATGCATCCCTCCTGTTCTAGCTGTTTTGTCTATGAAGGTGAAATTAGCATTCTTTTAACCCTTTACAGACTGCCAAGAGGTCAACATAACAGCCGTATACTGGGACCAGCAGGTCTCCTGGTGGAGTGGACAGATCACTGAAAAGCAGCATCTCCACCAGGATGACAGTCAGATCAGAGGGGGGGGGGGGGGGGGGGGTGATAAAGACACGGAGGGAGGGGGGCAGGGTGACTTGTGCCAGGGGGCCATAAAGACAGAGGGGCTGGGGTGGATCCTCAGGCAGTATAAGAGGCAATATAAGACATAAAGCATATGCTGGGAGCGTGGGGATTGGAGTGGGTGGTGTGGGGGTGTCATTACGTGAAACACCAGAGCACCTCATATTACCTCACCGTGTTCTTCACGTGGAGCAGTGAACACCACGCCAGGGTCATCCTTCCGCACATATCCAGTGTGTTTAGGAGGGGGGCCAGTATTAGGGGAAGGTTAGGAGAAGGTGAGAGACGTCTGAAGGCGGGATAGCAATACATTTGACCCCCCCCCCCGCCTCCAAGAAGAATGAAAGAGGGAGGGGGGATGCATTCCATACCTGGCAGGCAGGAGGGAGGACGGGAGGGAGATGAAAAAGAGGGAGCGAGGAAATAAACAAGAAAGGGTACAGAGAGAATCAAATAAAAAGAAGCAGTGCTTCAGGTTAGTGCTACGAGCTAAGGGTGGTGCGGGGGAGGGGGGGGGCAGGCAGGCAGGGGGGGTTGGGGGAGGGGGCAGGCAGGGGGGTCATAAAGACTGGAAGATGTGTCCCGGCCCCTCCGGGTCTCCATATCTTTTACATTACTAATTAAAAGAGATAAAGAGTGAGGGAGTCATCAATCCCACAGTGATTTCCCAGTTAAGATTTTAGAAGGGGCCGTAAACCAGGCAGCCCGGCATCATTGATTTTATAATTAGCTACCCGTCACCCCCCAGACTGGAGATGGGGGGGACGGGGCGGAGGGGGGTGGGGGGTGGAAAAAAGAGCTGGGGAGGGAGAGAAAAAAACAAGGAAGGGAGATTGTGGAAGAAAGCAAGAGAGAGACATGTGGGGGGGGGGAGGGAGAGAGAGAGAGAGACCCTGAGGGGCAGGAGGATAAGAAATTTATGGAGAATTGAGTGGGTCGACATAGAAGGGGAGCACGAGGGCATCAGAGGTGAGAGGCGGAACAACAGAGAGGAGATGAAGACAAGCAATCTAGAATACAGAGCAAAGTTAACCACCAGTGAAATGCCATGGGGCAATATTTTGTGTAGCACGGCAGAAAAACCCCCCACATTAGACACGACCTTTGGTACATGTACAGATTACATTAAAGAGACCCACCTTTACAGAACTACCAAGAACATACAGGTAGGATGCTTCAAAACAAGTCAGAAATCACTGGTTTTATTGCAACAGGACAAGGTATCCTAAAAGGGCCATCATATACCATTAGCTCTTATTGGGGTCACCAAAATGTTTTAATCAAAGTGATATCACACCTCAAATCACATAGACAAATGGATTTATTGTGGTTGTTCTACTAAGACTTCTGTAACGTCAGTGTTACGTAATGTTTTGGTACACTGATAACCAACAGTACTAGATGACAGTACATCAGCCCACTGCGAGGGTACCTGAATGGTTCGTACAGAGAAATAAAACATGGCTGCCACAGCAGGTCATAATCAAGTAGAACTGGGAAGAACATACACAAACTGGTTTGCATGTGTATTTCATATCAGGTTCTCCACAAAAACTGCTATCAGCATGCTGGTGGAACTCCTATACATACAGTAGCACCGATTACGAACCAGACTGAAAACCTTATTAGATGTTTAAAAATGGACCCCTTTAAACATTAGACATTGAGTATAAAAACATTAACAAACAAACAACACGCTGGTTATGATTGGGACAACATTTGGAAGCCGCAAGTATATAATGCGTATCCTTGTGTGAAGTTCCATTCCAAAACACCCTCTATACAGCTAACGTAAGTGCAAATACAGCAAACTACAAATTAATCTAGCTAAAAATAAGCATCTCAAGCATATTCTTTTCATTTCCAAGCACCAATAAACAAAGGCTTAGTATTCTCTATTTGTCACACATTACTCAGACACACGTGAATATCAAACTTATTATGAAGTAAAATCTGAATATCATTAGATTAATTGAGTATTTTATAGAAAAGTGAAAAATGCATCCTGTATCAATATAGGCAGTAACCTGCCATATATTCAGAATAGACATCACTATCAATATATTTGCTTAGTTGAACGAGATATTAAGATATATTAAGCAAGTTGTTCTTTTAGGCACAAATCTTGGACTGCATCTCGGTTAAGCGTAGCAAGAGTAGTGTAAATCCATAACAAAAGTATTACCTACAATAAAAGATTACTACTATTCAGGCTGAAGTCAGTTTTCTGCAAATGCGCATTCAAATCAGTGAGTCAGGTGTCGGTCAGGGAGTCAGGTGGCTGAGCGGTTAGGGAATAGGGATAGTAATCAGAAGGTTGCCGGTTCGATTCCCAGTCGTGCGCAAAATGACGTTGTGTCCACTTCACCCTACTTGCCTCGGGGAAATGTCCCTGTACTTACTGTAAGTCGCTCTGGATAAGAGCGTCTGCGAAATGACTAAATGTAAATGTCTAAATGCAAATCTTGAATTAACTTTGAAAGCTATTAGAGAAACTGCATTGAGTTGATAATGATAACTAAAAGTTGTACTGAGGGAACTTAAATAATATTAAAGTATTTTAGTATCATTCCTGTTACTCCCAAGAGTCATATCTTCATAGGCAACCTTCATGTGGATCCATTCATCTCCAGACAGCCAGTATATCCCCTCCACCCCCCCCATGCACAACTTCTCTGCTTCTACATCCCACATTTCCTTACAATGAGCAACAGAAAGTGCTTATAAACTCTTAGGCATGAATATAATGAATATACATGATGACTTGATAAACCGTATATATATATATATATATATCTCGCATTATGATGCTTCAAACAAACATTTTTTTGTCAGATATGTCAGCGGTAGGTAGAGGTATCCTAAATGGTATTCAAAAGTTTAAAGCAACACACATAATCTGACACACTTCGATGCAAACAATGGTAATAAGAGTGGATGTACTGGTGGCTGATTAAAACGCTTGTAAAAGTGATGTAACATTAGTCATAAAGCTCAAGACATCCTTCAGAGTTAACTGAAAAAATGCTGTTATTGCGCTCGAACTTTGAAAGATTCCCCTCATACCATAACAACAAGAGTTTCATGCTTTCTAACTGTCTGACACTGGCCGTGAAGAAGGAGGTGCCTGGTGGGACCTGTTATTACAAGGGTTATGTCATTTCCAACACTGCATTATGTATAACTGCATTAAGAAGGGATGACTCAACAACCTAAAACAGTGATACATCTTAGTATAGGAAATATTAAGGAAAATTGCATATCAACATCATTTGTCAGTGTACAGATGAGCAGATCACACGCCTGGGTTCAAATACTTTGTTCACTGCCTTCCAAATGCTTCAGATTTACCTCAGATGTTTCTATGGTCTGCTCGTTTCGCATACAATTTAGCATATTTGATCTTTGTATTCAACCCAGGGTGGTACTGTATGTGTGCTTGTTGCAGAGTGGAAGCTGATACCAAACGAGCTCCACCCAGGATCTTCAATACCTCCTCCTGGAGACCACATCTCGGGGTTGCTCCTCCATCCACGCAGCTACCACAGGGAGGTGTCGGCCAGGTCACTGGAGGAGGGAAGGCAGAGCGGGATGAGGTGTGTAAGAGGAAGAGCATGTTGGAGCGGGATGAGGTGGGAAGAGAGAGTGGGGGGGGGGGAGTAGGATGAGATAGTAAGACCGAGAGACAGAGTGGGGAAGGAGAGAGAGGAGAGGGAAAGGAATAGGACAGCGAGGGAGGTAGTAGAAGGGAGAGTATGAATGGAAGGTGAGGAGGAGAGAGAGGCAAGAGGAGGGGGAGAGAAAGAGAGAGAGAGAGAGAGAGAGAGAGAGAGAGAGAGAGAGAGAGAGAGAGAGAGAGAGAGAGGGGGAATGGGAGTAGGGAAGAGAGGGAAGAGAGGGAGGAAAAGGACAGAGGAGGGAGTAGGAGAAAGAGAGAGCTGCCAGTGCTTTAATGATGCTGAAAATTGCCCTGTGACTGCGGCACACCCTCCCAGGTAAATCACAGCTACAGCTTGCTGTCAACTGATCTGTCCCCTTGTCCTCCCATCACACGCCCCACACTTGCCCTCCCCTCCCTCCTCTAAACACGGTCTCTTTATCTCTCCCTCCCTCTCACCCGCACAACTTCATCTTCAAAACTTCCATCTCTCTGGGCCTTACCCCAGCCTGTCACCATAAATAATAGACGGCTCGCGGGTGTGTGTGAGCGCCGAAATCTGGATGATCGACCTGCAAATTTACTGTACGTGTGTGTGCATATTCTTAGAGGTGATTGATGGGTTTGAGTCTGTGTGTGTTTGTGTGTGTGTCAGTGTGCGAGGGCCAGGATAGTTGTGTACCTTACGATAGTGTCTGTGAGGTCCGGCAGCAACAGTGCAGTCTCTTCTCCAGAGCTGTGGTCTCCACACTGGCCTGCATCCGACTCCTCTTCCTACATACACACACGCGCGCGCACACAAGCACACGCAGGGTACTAGTGAGACACATAAACACTCCAATCTCCATCAACAGCCCACTTACATTTACAGTACAATAACGCTCTCCGCAGTCCTAATGATCGTCTCCACAGGATAATGAAGTCAAATGAGCCTCAGAGACAAAGCTCCAGTATATTCTACCTGCTTATCAGGAACAAGACAGCACAGACTAATTAAGGAGTGGACAGGGAGAGCTAGAAGGGAATCTAGTGTACAAAGTTTAAAGCACTGTACGCAAAAGCAGTAGAAATGAACGCAGAAAAGACAGCGTTTCCGAACGGGGGCCGGCTGGGTCTCACCGACTCGGAGCTGTGGGTCAGCGTGTCGGCGGCCAGCGGTTGCCGGGGCGAGGAGAGCGGCGCCGGCTGGCTGATGACCACAGAAGCGGAGGCGCGGGATGGGCCGCGGGGGGAGGGCGGGGGGGTGGCGGGGAGCAGCAGGGAGGAAGGCTGGGACTGGTCACACAGGCTGTAGTGGGCCAGGGCTCCGGGAGAGGGGGAGGAGGGGGGCCGGCGGAGAGCCTCGGGGCTCTCGTCCTCCGAGTCGGACATCGGACTGTCTGGACGACCTGCCAATCACACACACACACAGTAACTATGGAGCACTGTAACTTGACCCTTGCCCCACTGCCCTTAAGTGTTGCATAATGTGTTGTTCACTGTGGTGAACCCTGTTGGTAGGCTGTGAGACTAAAATAGTTCTTAACCTAGGCAGGCAGCATGGGGCAAGTTGAGTGACTTAACTCACCAGTTAATCCCTCCACCCTCCCATTCCTTCATGTAGCCAAGAGTGCCTCCAGTCATTACACCCCTATCGCTCTCGCACTCGCTCTCTCTCTTCACTTACTCGGTGGAGCAAACACTGCAGTGGTCCACTTGGTGTTGGCCACGGCCTCCATCCTCTGTTCCAGCTGACGCATGTACTCCATCAGCTCCTGAACACACAGATGAGACCAAACTCCGTCACCCACAGCGCTCAAAGCCAAGAAGGCCATATCTAGACATGATGTCCCTCGTCAGTAGCTCAACATGAACAGGAGACGCTGGCGACAGAGGAGGGAAGAGGGAGGGACAGGAGGACAGGACGTCAGGACAGGACGTCAGGACAGGACGTCAGGACAGGAGGAAAGGAGGAGAGGACGTGCCTGTTTCTCCATGAGCAGCTGCTCCTTCTCCTTCTGGGCCACCCTCAAGCTGGCCTTCAGTTCCTGCAGCTCCCTGCGCGTCTCGCTCAGCTGAACCTGCAGGGGGCGGCAGAGAGGAGGGACACAGTCACACTGGCCTTCACCAGCCCAGGGGCCAGCGCGGATACGTGCTGGGGCGAATACAGAGACAAACACGTGTTGTGTTAGTCCAATTTGAAGTGCTGCATGTTTTTTTAGACGGTTTACCCTGTTGCAATCTTTCTCTCTTCCCAGCTCCACCTCCACCTTCTCTCTCTCCATCCTCTCCTCCTGCAACTTCTCCTCCATGCGCTGCATCTCTCCGTTTAACTTCTCCAGACGGCCTCTGTCCTTCTGCAAGGGGGAAAACACACACACACACATACACTTACATGAACCTACAGTCCACATGATCCTGAAGTCAATGGACTTTGAATGTAGGTCATCTCTGAAATCCCTTCGCTACACTACAGGGGGAAAGAAACAAGGTGCAGATGAGCGAGATAATCCATCTCAGGAGTGGAACTTTCCAATGTTCCACGGAGCTTAGGGGCAGACTGGCTCTGTAATCACAGGAAAGAGCCAGCTTCACCATTGGAGAACAGAGAAAGAACCATGTTCAGTCAAACATTCATGGGAAAACGTGCACAATGGTGTTTTCGAGAAATACTCGGTAGGGGGGGGGGGGGGCTTGACGCACCTCGGCACCTCTCTGCATCCCCTGCCTCTCCTGAGCCCAGTTGGCCCGGCCCTCCCTCAGCGCCAGGCTGGCGTCGGCCAGCTGCAGGGCGAGCTGGGCGGCCTGCAGGCGGGCCTGGTGCAGCTCGCCCTGCCCGTGGTCCCGCTGGGCCACCGTACTGCTCAGCTCGCTCCTCAGGGTCTCGGCGGAGCGCTCGCTGGCGCCCAGGCGCTCCCTCAGGCCCCGCATCTCGATCAGGGCCGCGCCGCTCTCCGCCTGCTCGGAAGACACACACGCGCGTGTGTGAAGGTGTGTGTGTCAGCGTTCGACGCCCGCCCCTTAAGCTTGTGAGTCAACTAATGGCAATACATGCTTGCGAAACTATATCACCAAAAAACTGCACATCTTCCCTTCCCAGGGAACAATAGGAAAAGGAGAGTAACAGTAGAATACTGTGGGTAGGAGGTGGCTGACCTCCTTTCTGTGGGCAGCGTTGAGCTTGTGGGTGAGGGTGGTGATGGTGTCTCGGAGCTGCAGGGCCTGCGTGTCCCTCTGGGCCAGGGAGCTCCTCAGACCCTGGAACTCAGCGGACAGACTCCGCAGCTCGCCTTCCGTCTGCTCCAGCTTGGCCTGGGGGAGAGAGAGGACGAGGGTGGGGGGTGGAGGTGGGGGGGGCGAGGGAGTGAGGGAGGAACGATGTGCATGTGTGAGCCATCTAAACACGACGAACCTTCGTGGACACACGAGTCGTACCGTACCGTGCCGTTCATTCGTTTTGTTTTGTCTCAGTTCTTGTTTCCGCGTCTGAGTGACGGGTCGCGTTCTCGGTGCTGCAGTGTGTGTTGGTGATGGGATAATCATGGGGTGTTTGTACCTGAACACTCTTTCTCTCTTTCTCCTCCTCCCTCCTCTGTGCTGCCACCTTCTTGGCTCTCTCCTTCACCCTACACGCAGAGAGAAAGACCGGGTCAGCACTGACTGGCACGCTTCTTCATGTAGCATTACACTATTTTAATGCATTCAATGTTTTTATAACATAGCACAAACCAAGTAGCAACATAGCACATTTCTACCAAGTTTTTGGTAGAAAATAGACATGTTATAGGAAGTGTTTATGAAGTCAAAAGGGACTGTGCCAGACCAGACTGACCTCTCCAGCTCAGTCTCTCTCTCCACAGCCCTCTGGGTGAGGGTCTTGATGTCATCTTCCAGCTCTCTGATTCGCTGTTCGCTGGCTTCCTTCTTGGCCAGTAAGGAACTCTTTTCTTGCGCCAGGCTCTCCCCTGAAGCCTTCACCTCCTGGTAGAGAAGATGGAGGGATGAAGGAGGAGAGAGAAGAGGGGAATGGTGAGGAACGACGGATGGGTTCATATCTTAAATCAATAAGCTTGCGTATGCAGTAGAGTATGCCTTATCAGTATGTACTGGATCTGCTCATTGAGAACTGTGGAGATTCATTAACATTCCACTGGTCTCTCAGAAGTTCCGGGAATTGGCTAGCGTATCGTTTCTGCTCAAGTGTGCTGTTTACACTTTGTTTTCGAGGCACTGTACACAACAGGTTTAGACCTGGTGCCAAGTCACAAGCACCAGAATAAAGGGCAGTTGACCAGACACCACTAACAGAAAGACTACGCAGGACTTTAATTCAATGACCCACGCCAGACATCAGCCAGCTCGTTGGCCTGGCTAATCTGTCTGGCCTTTCATACCTCCTGCTTTCTCTCCATCTCCTCCCTCTTCTCTCTGCTCTCTCTCAGCTCCTCGTTCAGCTGGGCCAGGCTGCTCTCCAGCTCGTGGCGCCCGCGCTCCCAGGCCTCCCTGGCCCTCTCGTGCCTCTCCTTCTCCCTCTCCCTCATCCTGTCTGCGGCCTCGCGGGCATGCAGCAGCTCGGCCCGCTCCCGCAAGCACTCCTGCAGACGACTCTGAGGGAGGGAGGAACGGTGAAGGGGGGGGGGGGGGGAGCAGATAGAGAGAGAAAATACGAGAGGGCGAGAGGAAGACATTAACTGCAGTGCTTGCAGATATATGATCAATCTCTCTGTAACAGTTTTATGGATCCACCACCTCATTCACTTCTTCACCATTCAATCAATCAGTCTCCATCATTGAATGAGGACGATGGATGTACTCTCAGTGATGGACTCCCTATCTCCCGTCCTCCAGCCCACCAGCCTGTTCCTTCCCCCATGCCCACCTGCAGGAGCTCGGCCCTGGGCACCACCATGAGCATGTCTGTGCCCCCCTCCTCTCCTTGGGCCCCCTCTTCCAGGGTCACCAAGTCCTCCAGGGGCTTGGGAGCACAGAAGGTGAAGGTGGGGCTGTGAGAGCACACCTCGCCCTTCCCATCCACGTACACAAACAGGTACTCCTGGGACCCAGACTTGGGGAGGTAGGAAGCTGGAAGGAGACAAGGGGGAGCAAGGAGCAGAGCAGTGATCCATGTGTGTACAGCACCATCAACACAACAACTGCATGTGAAACACTACAGATACACAAACCGTGGATAACCTACGTCACATCTGGAACATACTCGCTGCCCTTTGACGGCATCAGCACCTTCTTTATGGCACTTCCTCCCTGCGCTTTCCTAACATATGAGTGATGACAAGTGCTGCGATATCGGAGTAGCCAAGTGCTTCATCACACTGGCACCAAGTCAATGACACACCTGCTCAGCCATGGTCTCTCTGACCTAGACAAACTTATCACCTCAGCTGACATTGAGGGGACGGGATTCCACACACACACACACACACACACACACACACACACACACACACACACACACACACACACAGACTCATTCTGTCCCTCGTATTCACCCGTGCTGTCCACTGGCTTTGTACTGTGCCCATTGTCTATCTAGGCCTCATTACTCAACATCCTGCTTCCTAAAGGAACGGATTCAGTCCAGTGACAAAGACTGATTTAGATTCAAACTGAGGGTTGGAGGGAGAGAAGGATCGAGAGAGAGAAAGGCAGAGAGAAAGAGAGTGAGAAAGAGAGAGAGAGGAGAGAGAGAGAGAGGAGGGAGGGAGGTCGTCATTTCAAAATGACAAATTTCCAACCGGAAACGTTTCTTTCTCTACAGACAATGCGGTGCATTGACCCCCGGATATAAATTAAATTCACAAGCCCAATCTTCAATAGGCTCATTTGATTGACTGAAAGATCAATTTACAGTACAAGATGGTAAGTTGGTATAATTGGACCAACTGAACCAAACAAAATGGAACACAATCCAACAATCAATCGGACAGAACAAAACATAAAGAAAACCAAAAAGTAGAGAGAGAGAGAGAAAGATAGTGCAAGAGTAACAGACAGAGAACAAGGTACCGTGGAAGTGTACACAGCAGTTGACATCAGTGCCGTCCTGGTAACCAGTAGGAGCCAGAGCCCAGACAAAGGTGTGGTACTCCCTAACCGAAGACCATCCCACCTGAGGACACAGACACACACAGACACAGACAGACACAGACACACACACACAAAGTCTCATTCAAGGTTTAAATGCAAGTATGCATTATAACAGTGGTGTGTACTCCACCCCGGTGTCATTTCTCATTGTTGATTTATTCAATGTTGTTATGAGAATAGCTTTACCTTGAACAGTCCAATCCAATCACTGCTGGCCCATGTGTGCTGTGAGCTCATGCTGTAGTGGCACTCAACCCTGCTCTGAGGAAAGTAGCTGGAGCCCACATTTCTGAACTCCACCCTCCAAGGCTTTTCCATGGCAAGAAAGTAAAGGTTAGGTGTGCAGCACCTGCAGGCAAACGTGGAAAGAAAATAAAACGTCCTATTAGTCAGCCATTTTGTTTTTGTCACAGCCATCAACTTGAGTCAACACTGACAGACATGATGAGAGGAATCCAGAGGATATTTAGGTGAGAGGTGAGTGCTTTTTAGAAAACAGGGGGGAGTGAGCATCAGCGAGAAAGCTGAGAGTGTTTGTACTGTGTAAGGAGACACCACTAACCAGTGTGAAGGAGACTGGAAAGAGCACGACCACCCCCCCCACCCCCCACCCCCGCATCTTGCTAACCCTCGATGACAGCGAGGCCTAGCCTACAACCAGTGTGACATACTATCTCTCCACGTTGTGTCACTTGGGACTATTTCCACCATGGACCCAACAAATTGTTATAGTACTGTGAGTACATGTGAGACACATTCGTCACTTCCCAGTCGCTTTGCAGATGGAAATGTTTCAATTAAGACCTTTAGGATTTTACCATGAAACAACACAGTAGCAATATTAAGAAGTTAAAAATATGAATCTATTGTTTTCACAGAAAAGGCTCCCATTCAGACAACAGGTGTTCCCTAGGCATCTAGCTTTTCATCGGCTAAAACAAGAGTAGCATACAGTTGAGCAAGGAATAGGAATTTTATTATACATTTAAATGTTCAAAACCATGCAATCTAATAACCCTGGCTGGTCATATTGTTGACTAGATAATATAAATCAGAATATAAATATTATAAAATAGAAATTAAGATATGTGACACCATACTGAACAATGAAAACATTGAATTTAATAATTTACTACGTTATTTAACAGTTTTGCCTAGAAATCGTTTTGATTTCATAGAGGTAAAACGAAAATATATATTCTGTCCATCTTGAATTTGTAATCTTCAAAGGTACACGAAGTGCTCACATTACAGTGCACAAGAGAGAAGGCCCATGCTGCGCACTAATGCACATGTTCAAATAGAAAAGCATGGTGTCACTTTTCCAAGTATGATACTTTGAATACAAAGTCACAATAAAAACCGTGCAAGATATGATACATCACCACAGTGTGTAGTGGAAGAAAACCTGAGCGCTGTCATCCAAATGACTGCGTCAGTCTGAACAGTTAGTTAGTAAACCCTTTGTTGATTGCAAACGATCTACGCACATAATGTTCTTCGGTCTTGTCTAAAAAACGAACCTTATTTATATAATCTTTTCGGCGTGTCCAAATGCGTCGTGCTTTTCAGTGAAGACAGTTCAAGTCTATCGATATAAGAAAACAAGAAAACGGAGACGGAGACACAAAATCTTCTTTTTGTGCTCAGCTGTTCCACTAACCTACAACAATAACAAAAACACAAGCATGACAGCCTGGAAAGCGCTGCTGAATTGTGGGAACTGATGTTCCTGGGTGAGTAAAAGAAGATTGTAACAATATGGCGTAAACTACAACCCCCATGTCATCGGGGAGTTCTGTAACGTAATATGACCCTTCCATGACAGTATAGGTTTTTTTGGTTTTCGGTGCGCTTGTCCTCCCATTGGTGATCGCATTGTCCACGGATAAATCGTCCAATGACAAAGAAACACTGCATACAAGCGTTGAGAAAAACAACGGCTAGGCTATGTCTAAACAGCGGACGCAGCGCAAATTCTCTGTGCGCATAGACCTACCTTAATTAGGGTAAGTGCATATTTACCTTTATGCAATTTCTATGGTTGACGATTTCCACACATTTTTCCAGTAGGTAACATACATCCGATATAGCCATTATGAATGAACACCAGATGGCAGTGCTTCTCAACCAAACCATGTAGCCTAAACATGTTTTATTCATTTGATCAATCCCAAAGGAAGTTCAAGGTAACAGGTATCTCCGTGCACAATTAGCCTACAGAATAAGTAAAAGCAGAGATAAGACACAAAATACCAACACGATACCAGCACCACATTCTTAAAATCTATGAAGCAACTGACTGGAATACAACATAGAGTACATTTATGCATTTAGCAGAGTAAATGTAAGATCATGTGAAAAGGGAAATAAGACGACCTCCCCCAGATGACTAGACACAGCAAATGTAAATTATCCAACACTATTTACTTACCATAAAAAAGACTATTGAAGCAGGCAGGGTCGTTATTTATTTATTATGCTTTAACCTGCGCCCAAGGGGGTCACATTGCACATGGGGCCTGTAGGTTTCCCAAAGACTAGGATTAATATTAACTGCTAATTCAGCGTTTTGGTCTACAGGTAGGCTAATATCCGTCAGATTGGATATCTTTAATCTTATTTGAATGTATAAAAAATAATTCCTCTATGTCTATGTTTCCTAACATTTAAGAGCAGAACATGCTCTTCATTGTTGCCTGTGCTTGAGTAAACCCATAGGCTGATTTCAGTCTGTAGAATGTTACTGTTTTTTTTTTACTCACAGGCACGCTCTTGTCCTGTGGTGGAGCACAAGCACTAACTAGCAGGTTACTGAGACTCAATCCATCCAATCCATCTAATCCATCGGTTATCGTTCCAACCTTCAAAAGTTTGGAGTCATAATGACCCAACATAATTAAAACCCAAGAACACAATAAAACATTTATCTACATGGCCTCCTATGTAGCTTCCTAAAACGACCCCAACGTTTTTTTTTATTATTGTAGCTGTCAGAAGTATTGCCTAGTATTTTTTCGGCCAACATGACCCGAGAAAATACCGACAGAGTCTGTACCAGTCCCTGTGAGGTCCGCCCACATCAGGAAGGTCAAAGGTGAGAGATTAGAGTAAGACCAACTTTTTGTCTATTATTCATTTGAATTAGTATATGTTTGGAATATATGGATCTTGGAAAGAGCAGTAACGTAGATTTAGTCTTGAAATCGACTTTTTTGACAGAAGAAAAAAAATCCAATGCACAAGTTATCATTGGGCAGCTTAGATGTGTTCATTGTAATATGACAGAACCACAACCTCCTTGACTTACTTTAAATATGTCTGTAGATAATCTAACAAAAAACTGGGTTTTAGTTGTGTCTTTGGGGGACGCTAGGGAGCCGATGTTGTTGATCTGGTTGTATTCTTATACTGAAAGCAGTAACATTGGGCCAAATTTCCCACTGCATTCACAGGATCAGTTGAGTTATGAGATAATTTGGACCCTGGGTCTTAGTGACCCAAAGGGTGTTAGTATTTCATAAGACAATAGAATGATAAAAACAATATACAAACTGTATATAGGCCTTAGCCGCCTTCTATTTGTATTGCCTTGGTGTGATACATGCTTTACTTGAAAGGTTGTTGCAGTCGATTTGCCCATAGTTTTAATTCCCTTTGTCAGTAGTCTCATCATTAATTCCTCTTGCATAAAAAGCCTGACCCAATTACACATTTTGAGTTATTTTTAGGCTAAATGTTTTATGACAAGACTACTGTTTGTGCTATGTTTCATGAATGAGTGACAGGTAGTCTTATTTCAGATATAGCAAAAAATGACAGAAATGGATGCTGTACATGGTTTTGATTGTGAATGTGTTACCAAAAACACATAAACAAATTTGGTTTGATGACACCACTACTGTCACATTTGTGCAATGTATGTTGGCTCTGGAGTGTGATATTTATGGCTTTTGCTTAATGTGTACACGCTGCAATTTCTTCTTTAAGCATATGCTAGCATCAGATGCTAGCCCAGATCAGGTACTATATAGTATGTAGCTCAGCCCCCACAGCATTCATTAGCAGTTACAAAAAACCCAGCTGCAGGTACATATTTGTGTCTTGGTTTGAAATGGTCATGTTCAAGTCATAAAGGTTTTTATGTACAGCATATTATATTTTCCCTTTGTTTTTTTGGGGAAATATCCTTCACAAATGCTAAGGCTACAGAACACTCACTCTATTTTGATTGACAACTATATTTCAAATTAAGATAATTTGCAAAAAACACAAACTGTCATCAAACAAAACAAGAGGAGAGTGATTATGGTTATAGAGTAATGACGGGGGCAGTAGTGATGGCCTATCAGAACTAGGGTGCGTAAGTGGTCAGGGTCATGTCTAATTGGGTTGAGCAAAGGCACAAGAAAGACAAAGAAAAGAGGAAAGTCAGAGCAGAGATGGTGAGCCACAAAAAGGAGGGCAGAATGGAGGGAGGCGATGGGGTGGGGGCGGGGGTATTTAGTATGCACGGCCAAGCGGCCCCATCTGCTTAGCACAGCAGACCCCGTCGTATAACTGTCTACAGGCCGTGGGCCACATAAAGAATGTCTCAGATTTGATGTAATTCCGCAAAATTAATGACAGCTTTACTCGGTATTGGCCGTGGGGGAATGATTAGTGTTTGATCGTCCATCTGATCAGTGCCCAGGCTTGGGCTGCAGAGGAGATGCTCCTTACCAGAGGGATGCCTACTGGCAGACACACACACACACACACACACACACACACACACACACACACACACATACATACAAACAAAAACACACCCATGCACTCCCAAAAATCACCCTTGCACCCCTGTGCCTGGTCCTCTTGCGTGTATGTACAGCACCAGTGGCTCATTAAAGCCAGTTTGCGGTTGCTAGCTACCTCCTCCCATCCAAACAGCACAACGGCCAGGCCAGGAAGCAGTTCCCACTGGCGCTGTGATAGGACTTTTTATAACACCCCAGGCCGCCCTGCGCAGTATTTCAAGGCAAAGTGGACCAACAGGCATCCAATATATACAGGGAAGCCTAAGGTCGCACTGTGACCTTTTACAGGATCAGCTTTATTGCTCTTGTGATTGGAATTGGGTATTCGTTTTTCGAAGAGGTTTTTTTTGGAGCAGGGGGGGTGTGCAGGACTGATTTGAGAGAAGAAATTGATCCTGGGAAGGAGCAGCGAGTTGGTGGAAAGGACCCCCCCCCCCAATCTTCCTCTCCTTTTAATCCTGCTCCACCCCAGACTCCCCCCCCCCCCCCCCCAGGCTGCTGCGTTTACAAGCGGACGGGGGCATTCCATTTTTACAAGTGAGCCCCAGTGCGTCTCGGCGTGCTAGCGACATTAAAACTGAACCCCCGTCTTATCTGAGCAAAGCGTCAGGGCTTTACATCAGAGGCTGTCGTGTCTCTGTGGCATGAGGCTCCTGTGGGCCTTTATGTAATGTGGTGCAGTCAAAAAAAATGTGAGCTGATAGATAAACAAGTGATTGAGGGCCGCTGGATGTTCAGCTGGAGGAATGTCGGGTGGGGCTGGGAAGTAGGATGTAGGGCTGGGAATGTCGGGTGGGGCTGGGAAGTAGGATGTGGGGCTGGGAAGGGGGGTGTGGGGCTGGGAAGGGGGATGTGGGGCTGGGAAGGGGGATGCGGGGCTGGGAAGTAGGATGTGGGGCTGGGAAGGGGGATGTGGGGCTGGGAAGTAGGATGTGGGGCTGGGAAGAGGGATGTGGGACTGGGAAGTAGGATGTGGGGCTGGGAAGGGGGATGTGAGGCTGGGAAGTAGGATGTGGGGCTGGGAAGGGGGATGTGGGGCTGGGAAGGGGGGTGTGGGGCTGGGAAGTAGGATGTGGGGCTGGGAAGGGGGGTGTGGGGCTGGGAAGTAGGATGTGGGGCTGGGAAGGGGGGTGTGGGGCTGGGAAGGGGGATATGGGGCTGGGAAGGGGGGTGTGGGGCTGGGAAGGGGGATGTGGGGCTGGGAAGAGGGGTGTGGGGCTGGGAAGGGGGATGTGGGACTGGGAAGGGGGGTGTGGGGCTGGGAAGGGGGATGTGGGACTGGGAAGTAGGATATGGGGCTGGGAAGGGGGATGTGGGGCTGGGAAGGGGGTTGTGGGGCTGGGAAGGGGGATGTGGGACTGGGAAGGGGGATGTGGGGCCGGGAAGGGGGATGTGGGGCTGGGAAGTAGGATGTGGGGCTGGGAAGGGGGGTGTGGGGCTGGGAAGTAGGATGTGGGGCTGGGAAGGGGGGTGTGGGGCTGGGAAGTAGGATGTGGGGCTGGGAAGGGGGATGTGGGGATGGGATGTGGGATGTGGGGATGGGATGTGGGGCTGGGCAGTAGGATGTCGGGCTGGGAAGGGTGGGTGGGGCTGGGAATGGGGGTGTGGGGCTGGGAAGGGGGATGTGGGACTGGGAAGGGGAGTGTGGGGCTGGGAAGGGGGATGTGGGGCTGGGAAGTAGGATGTGGGGCTGGGAAGAGGGATGTGGGGCTGGGAAGTAGGATGTGGGGCTGGGAAGGGGGATGTGGGACTGGGAAGGGGAGTGTGGGTCTGGGAAGGGGCATGTGGGGCTGGGGAGGGGGGTGTGGGGCTGGGAAGGGGGATGTGGGACTGGGAAGGGGAGTGTGGGGCTGGGAAGGGGGATGTGGGGCTGGGAAGTAGGATGTGGGGCTGGGAAGTAGGATGTGGGGCTGGGAAGGGGGATGTGGGACTGGGAAGGGGAGTGTGGGTCTGGGAAGGGGCATGTGGGGCTGGGGAGGGGGGTGTGGGGCTGGGAAGGGGGGTGTGGGGCTGGGAAGGGGGGTGTGGGCCATTGCAGTGACTGCACTCACTACTGCAGCGTTCACCATTGTTTAGCAAGGCTTGCACCAACCCACGACAGCATGCTGTCATTACATTTAGGTGTGCCTTGAGTATTGTCATGGTTATTCTGATTTGAATAGAATGTTGGTTTTGTTCGAAGACAGCCATACCTGCTCATATACTCATTACCATATGGCTAATAGTTAATTTCCCATTCGATTATAGTCTCGCACTAGTCATAGAAAGAACAATGATTCAGTGGATACATTGAGGTGCCAGTGCCAGCGCAGATTGGTGGACAGATTGGCATTGCCTCACTGTGATTGGATGGATGGTGTATATTCCAAATTGTAGCCCATTATAACAAATGACTGGCGAAAACACCATTAAAGTCAACAAAAAAGCCTCCCTCGCATCTGTGTTGATGCTAGGCTAGCATTTCTGTTCTAGTCCGATTCCGTTCCAGATCATTATGCATTTCTGTTCTCCTCAACATCCCTCTCTCTTTCTGTTTTGCATGCCTTGCCTCTAACACTGTCCTTCCATTACTTGAATGTCTTTCATTTCTCTGTCTCCATCTCGCTTCCTTCTCTGTTTTTATCTCTTTTCTTTATCTCTTTCTTTTATCTCTCCTTACACCTCTACTTCTAGTGCATCCCCTTACCTTCATGTAATTCTGTGCTCTCCTCCTCTACGTATCTCTCTCTCCCTCATTTTATATTTTTGGCTGAGCCGAGGACCTTTCCCGGCGCGGTGACCTTTCTGGTTTTAAATTAAGCCCCACTGCGGCATGTCTCTCTTCATAGACCGCCAGTTACGAGCCTTCAGAGAACCGCAAAAAAATAACGATTCTGATGAAATGGCCCCTTTAAAAAGCTCTTCCAAATTCCTTTTACATTTTTCTTTCCCCCTCTCCATCCCCCTTTCCTTTCTGAACTCCCCCCCCCCCTCTCCCACACACACACTCACACGCATTCATTAATATTCACACTAATGAGGAGCGTCCAAAGGAGTGGCTTCGGAAAATGCAGGGCTTAATACAGACACACACATTACTTATACATACACAGAGTGCTTTCGGCACACACTCTTATACACACTCTACTGCTCATTAAGGATGACTTTTAATCACACAACATGCATGTTTGACGGGATTTATTTATAGTGGACAGCCAAAGCTTTGATTGGATGTTTTACCAGAGAGAAACCGTTTTTAATTTTAATTGTTGTGGAACTTTTAGTAGAGAGCATGGCTTATAACCAGTTTAGCCTGTCTTTGCTGTACTGTGTTGTAATTTGGCCTGGAAGAAAACTTAGTTGAGTCTTGATCTCAGCTTGTTGTCAGGTGGGGTTGCTGTTTTGCCCTGTGGGATGTCGACAGTGTAGGAAATGGGCCGCTACAAAATTCACACCAGTGTTCTCTACCTCCAGGTGTTTGTGTGTTAATGTCTTGTTTTTCATGGTCCTCATGTCCACAGCGCATGTTCTCTAACCTTTTTGTTTTGGAAACTAGACACTGTGGATAGGTCTCGACCAACCCTAAATTGCATTTAATCACATCAACATGAGCTGTGTCCATTTTGCTGAGTTGCAAATCAAGGCATACCTGTTTACTAAACCCTTATAAAAAGCAACCGGAGAAAGCAACAGCAATTACAGGGAATAATTAGAGCAATTAAGTTCCACAGGGAGGGCTGAATGGGGGCCCATTCTGGGGCCTGGCGGGCAGCTCCTCAGAGTCTGCCTGCTGCTTGGACCCTGCTGTCTCTCAGGGGGGAGCCAGCGCAAGGGCCAACTGCACAGTGTGGGCCCAATTACAGCTGGAGCACACGAATGGCAGGAACGGGCACAAACTATGAATGCGAGCATGTAAATGTGTGTGTGTGTGGAGGGGGTGTGTGTGTGCATGAATGCATACGAGTGTTTGTATCACCTTTTTACTCAAACAAAACCAGTCACAACTCCTGAGATTGTGTGACAGGACAGTGTCTAGCTGTACAAGTCTGTTCTTTCTGCTCTAGCATCATATAGCTTGGGTTCCAAACATACCTTTTTATGTCCTAGGATGGATTTGGAGAATTATATGTTTTCCTGTAAGATAAAAGCATTTGTAGTTTCTGAATAGTTTTATTAACTAGAGTTTACTGCATTAGGTAGATTTAAACTCGTTCAAGAGCCACACATTTTCCATTTCCAGATTCCACCTAATAAAATTCCTGCCATCACCTCAAACTAGAGACTGGTCTTGGAAAACTGAGACAGAGTGGAAAATTTGTAACAAACAACCTGTGATTTTGGTGTGGAAAAATGCTGTAAATACGATACTTACACGATTCAGTGACAGTTGTCTTGGGGTTTGGATTATTTCTAGTTTCTTCCATCTTTTTTTCAAATTAGTTCACACTATCGTGTGCATCTCTTTTTTTACAGGCAATTTCAAGCAACATGTGAGGCATAATGACTGGATTTCCCCATTACCCCATTGCTCCTGGTGTGTTCCCTGTAGCCTTGGCAACCCATAATGAATTATGGGCTACCTGAGTTCAAACGTGTAGGGTATTACCCCATCTGAGGTTGTCCATGGCTGTCTGAACCATTGATCTCATCAGACGCCCCCTAGACCCCTCCTTCGTCTCTCATTTCATCTTGTCACACTCCACTTTCTATGGGCATCTGTCACTTGGACCTGCCCGGCTTAGGAGAGGAAAGCAGTATATTAGCGTAGCATATCATATAACCTAGCATGTATACCATGTGGTCCAACTATCAGACAGTGTGGTGCAGATGCAATGTTAAACGTACCACACATAGCGTGTGGTATCGCCACATAACAGAAGGACAGTTTGTTTGAATTGCTGAAAGTAGGCAAGCCTACCATGAAATTATGTGTTTTGCTGCCTTACTGGCATGGAGATCTTCCCTATTATCCTGTCAGGCAAACACTTTTTTATGCTTCACAGTCAATGACATGATTTATTAGGAACCAAAACAGCCACACTAACTGCTGTGTAGTGTGGCTGTAATCGAGTGATAAAGGGAGGGAGATTGATGAATAACTTAACTGCACTATTCCTTCTGTGTATGTGTAAACTAAAGCAGATAACAGTTTAGTGTCAACGTGCCAATGGGTTTCATCCATTTTACTGGCAAAGAATAAAGATCAAAGGCGCGTTTGATAAAAAGCTATTGCATTTTGAAAGAGCAAACATTGAAATGGGATATATGAGTTGGGTGTATGTACAAATGGAGGAGAACCAATATAGGTTGTTGAGGTGGGGCGGAATAAGGCAAGAATCATGTCGTCCAGCCGATTTTTCTAGGCTGAGTGTACTATGTAAAGTAGTGCAGTGCTCTCATGAGAGTGAATGCAATCCAGCCCCAACTACTATGTTTAGTAGTCGCTCGATTTTATCCCGGACTGCAATGCAGTCAAGCAATGAGTCGCACTTGCACCGATTTAGCTGGGTGTGTGCTGCAATGCTCCATACACAGACAGACTCGCCCTCCCTCTCCTTATCGGAGAAATAAGCATTTTTACAGAGTTTGAGCTGTAAAAAGCAAGGAGCAGATAGCCCATAAATCTAGTCATAAAAATGTTAAGTTGTCAGAGGTGCCATCAGCCATCAATTGTGCACGGCAGGGCTGATGAAGGGGAAATAGGTGATAAAAAAATGCATTTTAGGGAAATTATGTCCAGTCTTCCATTTGCAAAGTGCTGCAGTCGCATCACGCTGGAATCTTAATCTCTCCCTTCTGGTGCGTGTGGACAGGGACGGTGTGTCAGGGTGTGAGAGAAAGGAGGTATAAGAGTGTGAGGCACGCACACACACACCCTGACCGGGGGGTGAGAGCGAGGGAGAGAAAGCGTGAGGGGGGGGGAGCGGGGGGAGCGTTGTAGAAAATTATACAACGGACATAAATCACTTGTACTCTACCGTTTTCCTCTCTTGGCACCCCCTCCCCTTTTCTCCATCCCCTTCGCTCCCTGCTCCTCTTTCTCTCTCTCCTCATTTACACTCTCACTCCTCAGCTCCCTGGAAACCCCTCCCTTTATTCCTCCCTCTGGTCCTCCTGACTATGTGCTTTATGGGGTGCTGCCCTGTTCCTGCCTTTGCTGGCTTGCAGCTCCCCTCACACTCTCTCTCTCTCTCTCTCTCTCTCTCTCTCTCTCTGGAGTGTGCTGTTTCGTTTTGTCTCTCCCTCGCTCTTTCTGACATGCGCACAAACACATACATGCAATTTCTGCCCCCTCCATCCATCAGCTTCATTTCCACAGTGGTTTGTTTACATGCCTGCTTTATTGATCCTCCTTGTTTGTTGCCTTTCGGGGAATTTATCCCCAGACCGCCTTGGTAACTGTATTGGCAAACCTGGAGATTGACTTGTCTCCCTCACATAGGCCAGATATGGCACAGCAGTGCTCGAAATAACAGGAAATATCATCTAGATGGGGCCTATTTCACACTTTATCAGTTCGCTCTCTGACAGCATCCTGGATTGGCCTGCGTCTTTATCACCAGTGTTTTCGATCCAGAACAGGAAAGCCAGCGTTCGTATGAGTCCAAATAAAAATGAGAAGTCTATTTGCAAAGGAGAAATGGCAGATGGTTTTGAGCCAGGAACGACCCAGCTCTTAAACAACATCACTTAACACAGCCACATGTCTGAGCGGGCGAGGCCAGTTCCTCTTTTGCCAAATATGCAGTCACAGAGAGTCAGAGAGATGCAGGTTTAAACTGTGGACTCGATATGGTCATGGTAGGCCTTCACATTGTTCATAAAACAAACATCGAATATTTCTGTATTCTGTGAATAGGCTATGTCGCTGACACCATCCTGCCCATTAACAGTAAAAATGAACGTGCTGCCTTCGAGGGACGATGATGCGAGGCCTCATTTGCGATAGTGGCCGTACAAATGATAAATACCCTCATTGTCTGATCTGTGACTCCCTTTTTAATCTAAGGTCATCTGTTAATTAATTTGAATAGCCTTGCAGCCTTTGGTTCCGCTTCAAAGGTCTCCATATGAGTGATGTCATTCTGCGCCGAGCGGAGCAGTGACGCAGTGACACGTGGCACCCCAGCAGGAGCCACTCTGGTGGCATGTCCAGGTCAGAGTCTCATAGTCAACCGTTTGGCGGTAAAGCCATATTGAAATGACAACGTACAATCATATTCCAAATTGATTCGGGTGATTGTGAGAGAGTGTGTGTGTTTTTTTTTAACCTGTAATTGTCCCTTTATTGGGATCATTTAGTCATTTAGCAGACATTTTGTCATTTAGCATCAGATCTGTTACGTGCTGTGATTGCAGCGTGTGCATTCTGAAGGTATCCCAACAAAGGCTAGCACGCCACCCTATCAGCAGTTACTGACCGCAATCTTCAGTCAGGCTGTGCTGACACCTATAGTAGGATAGTGGTACTGCAGAGCAGTGTCCATATGTTTCCAGTCGTATCCTCTGACACAGTTTCGGTGAGGTTGTGTGTCACAGAGTCCCATCTTGAAGAGTGAAGAAGCTGTTAGGTAAAGCTGATAGGAATAATATGGTTGTGCGTATCCTCAAATGCTTATAAACAGTACCTTTAGTTGTAATCTTTTTATACAGGACTTGTCACTACTTGTCTATCGTCCGTAGTAGACCATATGAGTACACCCAGATATTTCTCCTCTCTGGGTACAGAAGAGGTAACCTCTGGGTTATTGGTTAGCTTTTTAGTTTACACAATCAGTTCCATTTTCCTCCTCAAATCATTCGTGTAACTCAATCATTTACAGACACGCACACTTCACCTCACGGAATGGCAAACACCATAAATCAGATTGAGGTACAATGTAGTCACTGGTAATGCATGGAAGAAAATACTTCAGTGAGGATTGAGACACGTGTGACGTAGGTTTGGGAACTCTTTACTTTTGATTGATGGATGCAGCCTTTTAAATCTAACAGGGTGGGAAAATGTTCTAGCTGTTTTATGTATGTGGTGGTGATGACTAGTGTGTATGTTGTGTAAAGGGCTCTGCGTTCAACTTCTGTCTGTGTGTAAGGTGTGTGCGTTGGTGGGTTCAAAGACCAACCACATTGACAGTGTTGCAACACGTCCGGCGGCATCCACGTGAGTGTTGTGTGAACGTTGCACGTGTCATCGCACCCTGGACACAAACCATCCACAATAGAACATTCCGTAGGGTTCTCTGACAAACGCGTGCTAGTCCGCGGTGTACTGTCACAGGGAGTGCCTTGGCTCCTTACATGGTGTTTGGGTGTGTTGCCATCGGAGTCGGCCAGGGGGCAGCGGAGCACACACTTGGAGCCAGCTGGTCTGGCAGGAGAGAAGCAGCCCTCCTTTATCATCTTCCACATTCTCTAATGACAATGACTGCCTTCCACGAGATAACCAACAAATATCCCTTTGATAGATCGACATTGGCTGTAATATAACAATTGTACATGTGGTCAACGGACAGACCAGCTAAAACCATTTCGCAGCACATGTATTTGAGGCTGTCAAACCATTGAAGCTTAAGGCTTTCATATCCCCTATTAATGTTACATTCATTAGAACTAAATCAGGCCAATGTCATTTTCCATTTGGAGGGTAAAGAGAGTAAAAGGAATGATGTGAGCAAAGATGACCTGATCCCTGATGATGATGGACATCTGGAAATCTCCCTGTGGATACAGATGGTAGGCCTGAGATATAAAAGTATTTTGCGACGTAAGAAGTACTTATAAAAGTGGTCTCCAGAATAAACTAGCTCTGAAGTTACAATTCAATGAATTTAAAATGTGTAGCTGTAATATTGCACTCATAAAGCACTGAAAGAATTTTATTCCCTTTAATACTCTGGCCCTTTATTAGCAATAAGAATCAGCAACATTAACATTATTGTGTATAAGAATGATGGTGCTCAACAGAGACCTAAAGGACTGATATGAAATGCAATAGCTTTACCCTCTAGCACTCCGTCTTACTTAAAGTACATTTCAAAAAGTATATTAAGAAAACTAAAGAGGAAAAGGTAATATGAGAAAATCTACCATCAATCTAAAGGGTTCAATAATGTAATAAACAGTCATTATAATGACTTAGTTTGAGGTGTATAGGGCTATGGTTAGGGTCAGTCAAACGTGTGTATTGTTATACAGTCTGTTTCCATAGATTGTGGATTTGAACATGTCTGAGACTGACGGCTGATTACCAGTAGTCATCTGGTTGCTTTTCGGTCTTTCACAATTGTGCGCTGACAAGTATTTGCCACCATGCTTTGAGAGTGATTACATCCTCGGTTTCAACTTGTTCTGAAGCTCTGTGTTACTTCTGGTTCCTCAGCCCTCTGTAGAAGAAAAGTCATAAAACCCCAGTTTTTTTCAAGAGACTGTGTTAAAAAGAACACCTGTAACTCGACACACAAGACCTTTCTATTGAAATGCCGCCGGCAAGTTTATTAGTCATGGGAATGGGGATGCACAGCTAAATAGATAGGTTTGCGTGCAACAACCCCAACTCCAACAGTCCCTTTGCCTTCTGCTAGGGTCTTGAACAAAACCATGTTTGTAAAACATCTGAATGGGAAGCCATTTTAGTTGGGTCTTGTGATTGTGCAGCCTATGGTGGGGGATGGGGAGGCAACTGGCTGCTGCTGCTCTCTGCTACCCTGAAGACAGCCTGTTAATGTTTTAGTCATTCTGGAGCCCCTGGGCTGGGAGATAGATTCAGTCAAAAAAGCATTTGAGTATCTTCAGGCCCTTCAGAGTGATTTACTGCTTATTTGGACATCTGCAAAGAGCTTTTGCACCTCTCTCTCTCTCTCTCTCCCTCTCTCTTTCTCTCTCTCTCTCTCTCTCTCTCTCTCAAAGCAGTAAACCCCTTGGGAACATTCTCTCAGACTGAGTCACCTTGAAGGTATCCGAGGTAAAGTCGCTTCCTGCCACCTTCTCACTTCGGCCAACTCTCTTCTTCCCCCTCCATCGTTCCCTCCATCTTACCTCATCTCTCTATCACCCTCCAACCCTTCAGCAGCTAAGGCTCCCCATGGTCACACCCCTCCCATCTCGGCAGTCAGATTTAATGTGCTTCTGCTCCCCTGTCTGTTTCGGCACACAGCTAGCCAGCTGGACACATCAATCCATGTGACAGGTGCTTGACAGTAGCTCCTTATTGGGTAATAGTCAGAATGAGCAGCACCAGAGAGCTCAGACAGGACACCTACCTCCTCCAAAGGGCTGAGCTCGAACCTCTGTCAACATGCAGCATATCTTTATTGAACATCTCCATTTACAAGAAGCTTCTGGAGCCTGATAAGCTCTGGAGGCCGCGCTAGTCTACCTTGATGAGCTCCCGTCGACTTGTCGTGCCGCTTCTCCGTGGTCACCCCGGCGGCCCGATGTGGTGGGGGGTTGGGGGCAGCCGTCAGTGGTCGTCAATCTGCGAGGTGGTGGGTGGTGCAGGCTGTGTGGCATGTGCTTTGGAGGAGATGGCCAGAGGCTGCCTGTCCTGTCACGACTGCTTTGAAAAATATGGTGTCATTAGCCACTGTGTCTCCATAACTAGCACTAGCTGCTGCCGAGACTCAAACATATCTGGTATGCAGCATTTAAGAGGCAGACAGGATAATTGGTGGGCAGAAACTGTCCACAGCTCCAGACTTTCAAGTGCTCCCTGCCTTTGAGCGTTTTACACCCCAAGTGGCTGAATAGCCCGGGGGAAAACAAGGTCCACACTGATTTATAGCACACTCTCATGTCTTTTGTTTCTGAAGACCAAGGACGACTCAAGTCAACCAGTAAAGAAAACTGAGTCACCAAATACTTTTCGGTGACATCCCAGACATTCTGTCATACAGAGGGACAGGATGCAAGAAGTGCTTTCAAAATGAATGGTTAATGTTCTGAACTGATAACGTTCTGGAAATGTTCTCACACAAGGAGGATCTATGCACAGCTGAACATCTTCATGAGCAGAGTCTCTCTGTCTTTGCCACGATGCAGACTCACGTACAAAATGGCCTCAATTCAGTTCAAGTCACGTCGCAAGAACTGTGGAAGAGTCAAAGAAATACGATAGTCGGAAATTCTTGGATCATTTGATTCGTCTTCATTTGGTGTACTGTGGATTTGTTTACAGAGGGAATATTGAATCCATTGTGTTATTGAGATAGTAATACTACCATATATCATCTGTATTTTGAAAACTATAGTCAGAGAACTTCCATGTTGGAAATGATCAGTCCCCGTGGCTTTCAGCACGGTGGAATACACCCCAACAAGACTGAGAGGATTCTTTCTGGAGTAGAGTCATGTCTCACTCCATCATTCTCTCATTTAAACCAAAAAGAAGAAAATAAAAGTTCATTATTAGTTTCCTGTGGCCCCGAACTGGCATGCACGTTCACTTGTGTGTTGGCTTCGACATATTTACAGTCAAATGTTATGTCCTCTCATAAAGTAGTTTATTGTTATAAAAGCAGTGGTGAATGTGGCAGTGTGATTGACATCGCAGGAGGGAGAAGAGCGGAGTAGGAGCAGTGTTGAGTGTTGAGAAGCCCCGGCTCGTGTTACTTGTGTGTTATGTGACTTGGTTTTGCATGTGTTACTGCATGCTGCAAGAACTATTTTCTCACTTTCTGGCCTGGCAGAGTTGTTCAACTGCATTTTTTTTGTACAGATCAAACACAACAAGGCACCGGTGTCCTATATTCTGATTGGAAAAACGTCCTTTTGATTTGATTATTCTTACAGCTCCACACATTTAACTGGTAATAAATGACGCCTGTGCGAGCCAAGCACAGTTGCTCTGCAGACATTTGTTGGGTTTTCATCTGCAGAAATGCCTGGTCTCCTCCACAGCAAAGGAGCCTGAGGCTGTTCTTATCCCAAGGGTTACTTTAAATTGAGAGGGAGATTTGCCATCCATTCTAGCAAACCACCCTCCAGTCCCTTCTCAGGTAGAGCTTGAAGTAAACTGCAGCCGGCCTCCACTAGCCAGCAATATAAATACCCCAGATGTTAGTGCGTAAGCAAAAGCCGACATGAGGAAAAGTGATTAAGACTGGAGGAGCTTCCACTGATGGATGCAAACAAACACAAACACCATAACAAGGATTCTGGTCACGTTGGCGAAATATTGTATGTACTGAATCTCAGAACAACACTGTCTACTGTCCAGAGTCTTGAATAAAGATTATATTCATAGGATTTCCTCAGCTTTGCTTGCCGGCAGAGCTCATTGATTTGTTTCCAATGTACTTTGGTTTTGGGAAAGAGGAATAAAATGCGACACATGCCAGAAAACCAAATGTAAGTTGCAATGTGCCAATCAAACCTTTGCCAAAAGACTCAAATAGTGACAAAGGCTTTTCTGACTATTTAATTAGAGGCTGCCTAATGGTTTCCATGTTGCCCAGGAATGGCTGGTAGTGGCGGTGGAAAGATGGAGAGTCGGAGACAGGAGAGAAAAAGGGGGAGTGACATCAGTGTGCATAACTGGAACCAGATGAAGGCCAATTATGTAGGACCATGCTGTAATGGAAACTACGCTCAAACTCCTTCACAGGTGTCAAGAGAAGACAGAGAAACAATACCGAATAATTAATGTGGAAAGACTTCTGGAGGGGGCACAGGGGTCTCCTCTGTGGAATCGTCCGCCCGAAAGGCATTTTTCCTCTATTTGGTCAGATTTGGACCGGAAAACATCCATCCCTGTACGTCACGTTTGCAGTTTCAGTCAGAGACTCTGCTCCTCCCCCTTGCCCAATCCTGTCATGCTAGACTCCTCTCTCTCCTCCTGCCACACTAGACTCCTCTCTCTCCTCCTGCCACACTACACTCCTCTCTCTCCT
Source organism: Osmerus eperlanus (assembly GCF_963692335.1). Taxonomy (NCBI): domain Eukaryota; kingdom Metazoa; phylum Chordata; class Actinopteri; order Osmeriformes; family Osmeridae; genus Osmerus; species Osmerus eperlanus. Next base: position 9,473,794 of record NC_085021.1, read on the forward strand.
CCTGCCACACTACACTCCTCTCTCTCCTCCTGCCACACTACACTCCTCTCTCTCCTCCTGCCACACTAGACTCCTCTCTCTCCTCCTGCCACACTACACTCCTCTCTCTCCTCCTGGCACACTACACTCCTCTCTCTCCTCCTGCCACACTAGACTCCTCTCTCTCCTCCTGCCACGCTACACTCCTCTCTCTCCTCCTGCCACACTACACTCCTCTCTCTCCTCCTGCCACGCTACACTCCTCTCTCTCCTCCTGCCACACTACACTCCTCTCTCTCCTCCTGCCACACTACACTCCTCTCTCTCCTCCTGCCACACTACACTCCTCTCTCTCCTCCTGCCACACTACACTCCTCTCTCTCCTCCTGCCACACTACACTCCTCTCTCTCCTCCTGCCACACTAGACTCCTCTCTCTCCTCCTGCCACGCTACACTCCTCTCTCTCCTCCTGCCACACTACACTCCTCTTTCTCCTCCTGCCACACTACACTCCTCTCTCTCCTCCTGCCACACTACACTCCTCTCTCTCCTCCTGCCACACTACACTCCTCTCTCTCCTTCTGCCACGCTAGACTCCTCTCTCTCCTCCTGCCACGCTAGATTCCTCTCTCTCCTCCTGCCAAACTACACTCCTCTCTCTCTTCTCCTACCACAAAGCTAAGTGTTTTGTTGAGAGCTTAGGAAATAATACCGCTTCCTTAAAAGGGAGTCTGGTGGTTTGATTTGTAATGGCATACACATCTTTTTTGTAATTATATTTCCAGGGACACATAAAGGGAGAGACCCAGACATGGGTGTGTGCCGCACAAGACACATGAAAAAGCCACTTAAGTCAAGAGAACTTCTTACATGAAGTGTGCCCTCTTACTGCTGTTGGTTATCAGATTTACTAGAGATAAAGTGAAATTAACTTAATTCAGCAAAAGGGCAGAAGATTTACAGCAATTGTAACAGTACACTTTTTTATGTGGACAGACAGCATTCAATACCTCACGGTATTGACGGATGGCTGTAATTAGTAATGACATGTTTATACTAAGCTATAAAAGTTAGTACTGAAGTTGTAGAACCTGTGCACTGTACTGTGTGGCAAGACCCTAAAGTTAGATCCACAAAATTCAACAAGGAAAACCTTGGTTTGGTCACATTAACTTTGAGATGAAAGTGTAATGGTTTCAATTAATTGTACAATAATATACTTTAATATTGATTACTGCAGTCCTAAATCGTGCCGCATTCATTTTATGAAATTCCAGTCACAGGATTAGGTATGTGGATATGCTCATGGTATACTGTAGCAGAGATTGATGCAATCAATGCTAGAATTTTCACAATTTCACTCTCACATCTTAAGATCTATAGGTCTACATGTGTAACCAATATGGATTAGTTAAACTCACTCCTCAACCGATAGGTGTATTTCTAACTCTGTTACACATGCCGTGTATAAAGTGTTGTAGGAACTGATGAATAATATCTTACAATAATTATGTAATTTAGTACTATAAGTAATAGAAATGACTGAACATGAAAGTATCTGGAACTTGGCAACATGAAACGAGATTAGTGTTGTTATCATAGAAAATATGCATGTTCATATTTCTTCAATAGCTCAACTATACAGGTGCATCTAAACAGATCATTTAACTGGTAACGACCTGCCCCCATTCGTGATCCACATGTTGTACATGAACTTCAGCACCCTTGAATATAAAACTAATACATTGCCTGTGATTCTGTAGAATACTGTACTTCTTGTCATTTTCTAGGACGCCTTATGCTAGAATGTCTATATATTATATGAACTTTGCCTTGTTTAAACAGATGTGGTAGCTCATTAGAGAGTTATGCACTATCAAGAAAAGACTGGGTTCAAATCCTCTGTGAAATCACATCAATAATAAGTACTTTATCAAATGTACCATGTGTAAATCACACTGGCATAAGCAATGGATGACATGATGCACATTTGTATTCCTGTGACGTTTATCACTTTGAACATTATCAAGTTGTGAAAGGTTAACAAATGTCCTTAAAAATCTAAATTGGCAATCTTTTTTGCTACTCTGTAATTTTGTGGTCACAATCCAATCATAGACCTTTGATGAGTCATCCAAAGTTCAATGATATTTGAAATGCTTCCGAAAGTGGATGGTACAATATTGTTGCTGAAAATAGTGCAATATCAATCACAACCTTCTCTGAAAATCAAAGATAAAAACCATGTATACCAGATGTATTTTAATGTTTTACCTTTTCTTGAGAAAATTATTAGATAACAATAACTGTTGCTTGAACTGTAAAGAGTTACATCTCTATTTGTAGGTTGACAAACACATATCTGCTGATCGTCATCTTAACACGTGACCTGAGACAATACTGACAGGGTCTGTACCAGTCCCTGTGTTGCCCAACCATGTCAGGAAGGTCAAGGGGAGGAGATTAGACTAGAACTGTCTCCTTCTGATGATTGAATCTTTTGAATTAGTGAATGTTTGGATTAAATAGTTGTTGAACAGAGCAGTAACTCAAAGATGATGTAACTAGTCTGGAAATCAACTTGCCTTGGTTGAAGCAAAAAAATAAGAGAACATTTCAATTCACATGTTTCTATTTGGCAGTTTAGATGTGTGCCACATAACCTCCTTGTCATAGTTTAATATGCCTGTACATAGTCTCATTGGAATATAATTTTACCTTTGGGGGATGCTAGATAGTTAACAAAACAGCTGAAGAAAATCCTCATAGAATTCAAAGGTTCAGGTGAGTTATGAGATAAATATGATCCAGGTTCATAGTGACCGAAATTTGAAAGGTGCTAGTATTTCTTAAGACAATGGAAGAGTTCATTATGTTTTGGATTGCTTAGTTTAAGGCTTTTAAGAGAGCATGCCACAATCCACACTTCTCCCATTAGGATTGCTAACCATAATAACTAATCCTGGAAATAATAACAGAATGAAGGATGAATCCAAAATACACCAGTCCTTGCACTTTTCTGGTTAAAATACAAACCGAGTTTACCGATAACGATTGATCTTAGTTGTACGGAACGTTTTCAACAAACAAAATAACGAGCGATCGTTATTTCTTACGTCCGTTTCCCAAAGATGCTCTTGACAAGAACGTCCGTACCTCTCTTAAGAACTAATTAAGACTCTTCCCGGATGCGGAAATGTCATTGTTCTGTGGCAACTTCAAGACATTTGTTAAATTAAATAAACCTTAACCAAAATTATTTAGTAATCACGGTACACATTGTTTTTTGTTACTTTAGGTAAAGAACGGTTTTACATAGGCTAGGCTATATCATAATTATCATGATTGTTTTTAATTTATAGGTATCGTATGAGGTTAAAAATAGATTTACATGACTGTAGGCGTGTGCATAGCCTAGCAGGTGTCATGAATTTACAATCAGGTGATGCATTTATGAAATGCTTACGTAAATCGAACACTATTTGATTAAAGACATGTGTAGACTAGGTAATTTAAAAATATCCCAGTTTCAGTTCAACTTCTGTAAAATAATAATACAAAAATACATGTAAAAAATATATTTTTTGCATCTCAAATTATCTTTACGCATACATGTAGCCTTGTTTTAGAGACGGCCTACAGGTGTCGCCACTGAGTCTCTATGCTTAAAATGCATTTAGCGATCTACGACTGATGTGGAGCTGTCGTTAATCTACGAACATTTTCAAGAGCAAGAGGCTCTTGGCTTTGGGAAACGTCCCGTATATCTCAAATTCATCGTACGATGGATTCTACGATCAATTTAGGCTTACGATGCTTTTGGGAAACGCAGCCCAGGGCACAAACCACAGTAATACTGTTCAAACTGTGCACTTCTGGTCCTTATTTACTATGAGTCTAATATACATTGCTTTGGATAAAGCTGCCTACTAATTGAATGTAAATGTACATCTGAACAGGCAGATGTAATAAAATATATTTAACCATCTCTTGCAAGGGCATCCATGTTGTCTTAGGGTAGACGTTTCACCTCAGTTCACAAACAAGTCTACTTCCGTTTAAGTTATGATACACTTTTGCTACTTTCTAAAAGTTGTATTTAAACTTTTAACTCTATAGGTCAACTCAAGGTTTTGGGGCATCTATCATGTGGCCAAGTTTGCTTTGTGATACAGTAGGGGGTGTGGATAAGATTTTAGGCAATTTGGTTATAGGCTATTCATCATACACACACACATCTCAAACATTGGACCTTATATTACAGTTGTTCTCAAGTATATGCCACTAGGCAATGAGATACTACTCACTTAAACCAACAGTAAGAGGGGAAAACGTTGAAAGTGATTTGCTCACATTCATTTGTATCCTGAATGTTCGTGTCTACATCTTTGACATCTACAGCATGTAAAATCCTCTCATGCATTTAATATCTTACTGATGCAGATTATTTTATTACTTCTACAGCCGTTAATTAGACAAATAAAGGGGTGAATTAATTAAGGTTCCAAAGCACCGATGCATTTGGTTCTTGGTGATAGAGTTGGTTTTAGAGTCCGAAGTGTGCAGTTTTGTTGGGGTATCCATAAAATCCCACGCAGGATGAAATGTTACAGAATGTGGTTTTTCATCGCCCCATTACTCTTCTGAATATGTTCATAAAAGAGCTGCAATTTCAAATTACATTTGGTTTGTATTTACTTGGATTTTATTGAAAAATTCACTGAACAAAACAACTTTTATCTTAAAATGATAGGTCTTTAAACACCGCAATTAAATCAATTAAATACATTGCAGGACTTGGGGCACACACGATACACACAGAAATACACGTTTATTTGGAACTCTTGATGTTTTGACGTTATCTTACTTGTTTGTGCATGCACTAACAACCTTATTTTTTTTCTTTTTAAAGTTCAAAGCTGGTCCTGATATTTTCATCGGACAAACTATTCTTGCAATAACACTGTCTTGCTTCCTTGTTGATATCTGACGCGAAAATTGTTCTAATTTGTTTCCTTACTGTGCATGAAATGAAGACATGAAACAGATAAAAGGCCTATTCGTTAAAGACAATATCGATTGCCTCTGGTGCCTTTTGATAAGTTTAGACAGGTTGAATTAGACTATTTTACATTAGTATATTGCCATTTTTAAAGCCGTCATTTGTTCAAGATAGTTACCAGTATGCTACAGGTAATGAGAAACACTAGCCTAAGTATACATCCGATGTTAGAAATTATTTTGACATAGGCGGCCTATCATTTGACGACAAATAGGCTAAGGTTATGGCAACAACTAAGACATTCGCATCAAATGAAAGATGCAAGTAAGATTTCACCCTTTTCTGACTTTTTTGTTTGTCTTATTGTGTTGGCTACAATCATGGGCTACTTTACGTTGTCAGACCTTCATCTATACACCTTAAACAAATCTGCTCTGAAATTATCTTGCGAAAGACTGTAAACTTCTGCTGGATTGACCATCGTCGAGAATCACACCAACCCATACGATTACATGCACGCACACTAAAAAACAGCTAACTGTAGTCGTTTAGATCAAAAAACGAAAAAATCATATTCATGCATCACATTCGATTGGATAGGCTATTGTCAGATAACTTTATTCTACAGACTGCCACAATTTCTCAATCTTGTTTTACGCACAATCATTCTGAAGGACTACGGAATGTCCCACTTGTCAAATGTTTGGGGTTGTAGCCTAATTCAATCAATATTCCAGACTTTTGTGAATTGTCATCCGGTTTATGTGACTCAGTGGGTCAAGTCTACACAGTAGGCATATGTTACAACGTCTCACCTTGATCGGGTTCTGGACCCCGCTATGCGAGCTACTGTTTGGTTTACGAGCGAGGTGAGTGGTGAGGGGGTTTTCACGTCCCTGGACTCATCCTGCTCGGTCTGGGTAGATTGACTTTGAACTTGAACTCTTCGATAGTCTCAACTTTGAATTTCATACAAATTTGTGTTTGTTTTTGAGTGTGTGAACGTTTGATAATTTGATAATACGATGTCTGTATCGATTCGTTTCTCAGTTCAATAATCTTATCTGTCCACCAGAAGGCTAAATTATTTTCCAAAAGTTTAGGATTACCGAGTTTTTCGTGCAGTTTTTGTCCGTCAGTTTATTTCTCTGACAGATTACTTATCTAGTAGGCTGTAGTCTTAAATATAGACTAGCCTACTCATTGTAGGCTGTTTCTCCTAGTTTTTGTAATTTCGTTGAATGTTGTTTTTATTATGAAAAGCCAATCATGATGCAATCAAGTGGAATCTGTATAGGCCTACATGTTAGTTGAATACGATGGTAAACGTTGAACAGTAGGATTAAATGTTGAATTAGCACCTTTCCTGTTGAGCACCAGACAGTGTCCGTTATGGGGTTCAGGTGTCCGATATCTGTTATTTTTCATTTAATTCACATTTAGCGTCGGGACCAGACACAATCAACCCGTAGGCATAATTGTTTTGTGTCAAATCCGATAATTTTTTTATTTTTCTTTGAAGGTCTCTTTTGCTAAACTGGATATAGAATGCTGCTTTGCTTGCGGATGTTTTCAAAACCATAAACGTGAGATTTTAGTTCGCAGTGAGAACAGTGTAATTTAGGCTACAAGAATTTCTTAAAGAATTCCATCAACCACAATGTTACATTAAATGATCTGCTCACATGAGCTTGATAGGCTAGTGTGTTGTGGTCCTGTTGACATCGATTATGAACATGAAGTTTATCTCGAATTGCCCCGTTGTGGCTGATTGCACATTTGATCGTTTTTCGTCTGTCATGCGTGGTCATCCTGTTCACAAAATTGCTAGATTAGCATCACATTGAATCGACCTTAATTATGTCACCCTACACAGTAAATTAATTTGGCCTATTTTTATCCAATTTAACTTCTTGAGTTCAGTATACCCTTCTCAGGAAATAAATGATAATGATGCCGTATATTGAAAATAAACTTCCATCACTATATTTATATTGCCTTCTTTTGAATGCCGTATTGGACAAACTTGCCAGAGACGATGGAGAGGATAGTCTTCGTCTGACCTTGACCTTGTCTTTCTCGAGCTGTGAGTGAAAACTGAAGTCTTGGAGATGTAGGCTAACGGACGCTCCTCCTGTTCGACTACGAGATGAAACGTCAGTTTTCGTCGCTGTTCGGTGGTAGTTCTTGGAACATTTAACATCCCACTACACCGGATGTGCCATAAGAAGAAATGGTATGCATACACAAAAACAATACCTTGCCTTTACTAATAATGTAGTGCTGCAATAGCTGTGGTATATTGTGACGTTGTTGTTCATTTACTAATAATAATGGTTATTGTGTACTCAAAACTTAATTGAACTCTGATAAGGTATAGGCCTATAATATTGTCCCTTGTATGGGAAATATTACGAAATTGCACAGAACATTTATTTTTGTAAAAACCAAATCGGCTTTATTTATTTGTATATAGAGTGAGATGGACAGGAAAGATGGAAAAGGAGTGAAGACATGCAGGAAATTGCCTGAGCGGGAATCGAACCCAGGCTTCTGCGGGGAAATCATTGAAATACAGGCTGGTGAGCCACTGGGTCCAGGTCCACCCTTCTACAATAAGTGCATATGCGCACTATGTTTAATTTAAAGCCACCCTTTATACAATGAACAAGACCGTAGACGAGACACTGATAGGCCTACACAATATATAAAAAACGGACAAGTAAAAGTAGCTTATATATTTAAATGTTTTAAGTTATAGGTTTCTTGATGTGCAAGTGCAAGTGTGCTGGTATTGTGTTAGATTTAAGTCCTATTTCTGTAACCGAAACTGTAAGTTCATTCAATTAAATAGGTTTACGTCATGATTAAGTTTTACATGCACAACGAAAGAGTGCTTGAAACCAAAAACAACCGTCCAAAAAGAAACCATTTCTCGTTCAGGCCCGAAATAATTTGAGTTTTCTAAATAGCTAAAGACTAAATGTCTAACCTTGAGTTTTTTAAAACGTTTTACCAAGACGTTTTGTCCTGCAAATGGTAACTACTTTAGTAGTTTTACTGGAAATCGTTTAATTCAATTAAATTAAACTCGTTTTTTGGACGTTCTAGTCATGTGTCCATATGTAGGCTACACATTGGTCTATTCGTAGCTATTCTTTTAAAAAGGGAATTTGCTATCCTGTTGTTAAGTATGATACCAAATCGGGTAGGACTATAAAAAAAAAAAAAAAAATTATACGTAACAGCCAGTCAGAAAGCAGTAAGGGGATTGTTTGTTTGTAATGAATGGTAGCCTACAGTATAACATCAGCTACAGATGGGCCTGTTAGCAGTGAGGAAGGTTGTGTTGCTCCTTCTTAATGAGCAGCATGTATACTTATGTCTGGTCCCATTACATGATGTGGACTATTTTTAGAAATGAGCCCACAAGATTAAACTAACACTTAGTACGATTAATTGTAGGTTAGACTGAACAAGCAGTGTTTATACTGATGATGATCAATTCTTAGCGAACTATCCCAGCTCCACAACTTGAGACAATAGTCTGTCAAATAGTTTGTTATTAGTTTGCCAAAATGGAAAGCTGGCAAAGTTTCTAAGATACAGAACAAACAGAAGACTACCGATAATAATCATACACAAACAGTTAGCCTGTAGCGATATAACGTTGTGCATGGTTTTATTAGATTATGTAAAAGTATTCCGTGTTTGAAACCATAATGGTTCTTTTAGACAAATAGTTGAATCGGATTCAGAGCGTTGGAGATCATTGAATATTGTTCGGCTAATATTCATAGAGTTCACATCTGCCTTTTTAGTTCAACATTTCAAAAGCCTATACAACATTTTGGTTTTGTCAGTTTAGGCTAAATCTATGGACTTAACCATGGGTAAATTTAGCCATTACTATATTTAGCCTAAAATTGAAGCTGTCATTTGTTGGGATGCACAAAGAAGCCACAGTTGGGCAATTAATGTGTCTGTCTTTTGTTGTGCTGTCTGGACAGAGCAGTCAGTGACCGCCTCTTTTAACTTGAACTTGGACTTCCACGAGACTTCTAGTTATTCTATCCGGGATCCGTTTTTTTCTGCTGAGAAGCAGTTTCAACACATGAGGAAACAGGCGTGTATGACTCCATTCAAGTCAGGGATAACACGGCGATTTTTCTTTTGCATTAGATCATATTTTGCATTTTCTTCACAGAAACGGCACGCATAAGCTAAATGAGGGAAAGTGAGCACAATTATCGAAGGCCTTATTTATTACCAATGCTGAAGTTTAAGAGCTGTAGCCTTAACAGTAGCCTAACAACTCTGTGTCCACAAAATATGAAACTGAAATAACGCTACTAAGCATATGTGTAGCATGGGTCTAAACTGTTCAAACCCCAATTTATGTTGGATGTCTAAGGCATGTGTTAATAGAACATTATTAGAGAATGCCGACAATGCGTAAAAAAACTTTGTTCGCATTCCCGGTAAGCCGATAAACACAGTGTCCTAAAAAAACGTTTTCTGTTCGCTAATCTTTAAAATCTCATAATCATGTTATATATTCCAAACATGGGCCTAAAACAGAAGAGAAGGTTCCACTGTTATGTCCAATAGCGTATGTTCATACAGGCAACCAAAAAGGGATAAATAAAAAAAATCCGCAGTGCGACATCACCCGTTTGTACCCTGATAGGCATACAATATATAAAGCTGTACGTCAATCCACCTCCTTGTCACTGCTATTGCTGGTCTCCTTCCCCCTCCAAGGCTTGTCTGTGCGTGCTTAGGCATAGGTGTGGCCCGCTACCCACTTGGTTTAAACAGTTTGTGGTGAGCCCACAAGGACTTCAACCATCCCTGTTAGAGTAATTTATAGTTGCTGCCTGCTCCTTAATAGTTATCATTTTTTGATCTAGCGGGCTTTTTCCATACACTTTCACGTTTCACGTGAGATATATCTGGCATACAGTGTGACTTGCTGTGTCTTAAGCAACTGGAGGGCAATATGCAGAGTACATGCCGACACAAATGCTTTAGGGTTGCCAAACTTTTGCTGCGGATTTGAAGAAATCTTATAGTTTTACCAAGCCAGTTTGATAATCGCAAAATGAATTCAACGGCGACATCTAGCCTACTATGTGACTATGTGACAACATTGAATGTTCAGTCTTTTTGGCAAAATATAGCCATGGCCGCCTACACTCGTTGGAGAAACTGAAGACGATATGTCAATGTTCACTGAAACTTTGAAAAAAAGTGCAGGTGCATAGGCCTAAGCGAAAAATGTGCGTTGGCATTTTGGCTTCTCGATGTTATCTTGCATCTAACTTGCTCCTCCATAAGAACATATATCGGCCCATATCTCATGTAAAAACGAGAAACAACTGATTTAATGGCAATTGTTTTGGTTTTGTTACTAGTGTCCACTCAGTTACTGTGGGAGACGATAGCTCACAAAACGAAGACAAGTCAATGGTGGGGGGAAATGACGTTAAACCCTCGTCTTAGAAAAGTAGGCTATAATATGTTTGCGAAAAAAACGATTTGATGCTGGGTGTGTAGCCTACAAATGGCATACTAACCGGTATGTGGGCATGTGTGTTCAGGTGAATGAATAAATAATACAGAGACCAAATGAAAGATATTTCAAAACCTAATTTTGTTTAGCAACTGTTTGGTCTGTCTGTACAAGAATGTAACGTTTAGACGTGTTGTTGTTATACGTGCTGCAAATAAAGAAATTCAATAGGCTATGCAAATATATTCAATGAATCTGCATGGATTTCTAGTCATTTCCGTTAGTAAAATGACGAAAATGGGTTGTTTGTTTTGCTACAGGTATAGACTTTATGAACGTTGACATCATGGCTGACTGTTCCATCGTATGCAACGTTTGGTCGTCAATCTGTCTGTCTGTATTTGGCATGCGTGCTACGAGTTTATCCATTTGTTGTTACACAAAGTTTACATTCAGAGATCTATTTGCATTCTTCCTTATATATTTTCACCTAAGTTCCCCACAGACATTTTCCTTGTTGACATATTCACACACTCACATACAAACACACACAATCTGCATCGCACAGCACATCTAGAATCATGCAGTGTGCTTTTACGCGCAGACAAATCATGTACCCAAATAGTACCCATATATCATGGATCTTATTTCCTGGTTGGTGAGGTGATAAATTGAAAAGAGAATTATTTCAAGATGGTCTGATATTCTTTTCCATCCCATGTTATCGATCAATAGCCTACGTGTTCGATTTATGCGTGGTTAGGCTTTGGTTCGCGGTCATTGAGGCATGCATGCTAAGATCTTGGGGTTTGAGTTAACATAATTTGTATTCCCTGTCCATATTCAAGCACCTATTCTTCATCCATTATAGACTATTAATCTGATTACAAATTATAATTTGGTGCATTTCAAGTGGTTCTTGGTTAATGTTATGATTTTCAAGAGTAGTTTGAAGCTGACTTGGCAGCCAGCATGTCGTAAATAAAACCGCAGCCTAGATTCGACATGGCGCTCTACCTGCGATCTCAATCAATCCATCCCCAGGTGCCTACATAGGCTACAGCCTACTTCAAAGACCGTAACTGTATCCGGGATTACATCATTCTCAACTGGTATGATTTCACTTTCAGAACTATGCTCGAAAGAGCTAGATTAAAAAGATAATTTGAAAAATCTCGGGTGTCGAAAGTTAATAGAACATGCATTAAATACTTATAAAGGTCTTGCATTGTCCCCTATCTTGTTGGTGCCCTCTACCCTCTACCCACTCCCCCCCCCCCCCCACCCCCCTTCCACCACCACCAGATGCCACAACAACACACTGACCGTAATGGACAGAGCTGCCCAAAGTAGGTTTGGACAGAACTCCGGCAACATTTTCAACCTTCTGTCCAATTGTTTTTCACTTGCTGAAGAGTTGGTACAATCGCCAGGGTTGCTTAATACGCAACACCTCAAAATGAATTTGCATTAAAATGTAGCAGCTCTGCTTACATTTTTCAATATGTCATCAAATGTCATCGCTAAATAAACAGATAATTCTCTTCAGATCAACTTAGTTGATGAATAGGCCTAATGAATTCACTTATTTGACTATAAGGAGTTTAGTTTGTTGTCCCACAAATGTATTCGAACATAAATATGTTTGGATGTGATGGTTTTAAAGATGCAGTGTTCGACTTATTTAAAATCGATCAATCGGGTCACTAGATATCTCATACCTTGACAGCATGCGGTGGTGCCAGAATTCTTATCTGCTTTAGTAGCAATTGGAAATGACTTAATGCATTAGAAACAGGATTGTATTCTACATTTCCAAGTATAGGCCTATATAGACCTTTAGACTTTCAGCAGTTTCCGGACGCATGTTTAAGTAAGTTTATAGAATCTTCAGTATTTTGGGGTCCTGGATTAAATTAATTCTGCGTAATTAAATAACACTTGGTGTTATATTAGCCTACATCATCTTAAACGATATATAGTGTGTGAGTGAGGGAATAAGCCTGTGCGGTGTCGTATACATGACTTTACCCCTGAACTATACAATATATTCACACCTAGGTTTTTTTGGTAGGCCCATTCCTTTGCTTTATTGTATTTGCTAGAATCATAGATTCCTACTCTTCCAGCACTAACAACTGCCGAAACATTCAATTGTATCCCTTTGTATTTGAGTCTTAGACTTAAATAATCAGTGACTATATCAGTATATCACAAGCACGATGGCTAATTTAATGTTATTTTAATCCATGTTCTAGCGCTAAATAGCTGTGACGTGTTTCATACATTGTATTGTAAAACAAAATCTAGCACTGTGCTGTGATGCAGTAATCTATTCATTAGAACGCAATGCGTTCTCCTTACCAAACATTGCCTTCTGTAGAGTAATCAGCTAACTTATATTTTTTAAATGTGCTACAATATCCATATAAATGACCGAGTCATTCAATAGCATGCAGGAGAATCAGTGGGGTTGGCTGCGATAGCCTTAGCATTGGTCTCATCATAGCACATTTTTAAAATACAGGAAATGACTTGAAGTTCTTTTTGAGTGTTTGCTGTATTACAATCGGCACTAGTTATTTAGAATCAGGGTCCCTAAATTGAGGCGAGTTTGCATGCGTACTCCACAGTGCGAGTGTGAAGTTCATTCTTGTCTGTCTAGACTCTGATTACGACCTTGTTTGTCTGCGTTTTTTACCTTGACCTTGGACTTCCGTGCAGCTGCCATTTGGATGAATCGTCCATACTTGTAATCTCCGTGTGAGACAACAGAGCACTGTTCAGTCTCTTCGACGAATCGCAGCAAGCTATATGGCTTTCCCTTTGCTGCAGATATTCAAAGTGAGTATACAAATATGCAAAGGTGACAAAACTGTTTCGCATTCAACTTTGCAGTCGACATAATGCAAATGAACCAGGCGTTCTCACTTAGGAAGTGCTTGTATGCTAGTTTATGTGTCAAATTATTGTCAAGATAAACAGGAACACAATTCATATCCATTATGCTGATGTCCTCTTGTTAATTTGCAAAACGTACAAGAATAACCCACATTGTGTAACAAAACAAAAAGAAACAAAATAATAATAATATTGGGACGCTAGTCTTAACTTCTAAATTCGGATCAGAAAATCATGTCACTCTCAATGACATCCACCAGCAATTCTTAATTTCAAGATTTTCACTACGAAAGTTAAATAGCGACCTTATAGCTGGTGTACAAATAGCACTACAGACAAAATAAGAATGAGATGTTTCTGTTACTACGTTTTGAAATCATATTCAGTTGGGAAATGTAGGCTATTATTTCACATGTCAATCAATTTATGCGTGCTGAGGAAAATAGTGAAACGGGACATTTAATCTCAATTGCCTTGTTGTTTACTGTGAGATTCACTTTTCCTACATGTTCCACCACGAACGATGGTTTGCAGTCTCTGCATCTCTTGTGGTAAAATGGTGAAATAAAATGTATACAAAAAATAAATCAACTCCGAATCAATATCCACATACATCTGTTTAATTCTGCTTTCATTATATGCTACATCACGCCACGTTTTTGTGTTTGTATTTGAAATGCTTGTGACATTGAGCCAAGTCTGTATATTTAAACAAATTAACTGATTGTGAGACTAATTTAAATAACCTAAATGCATGCTATATGCTTATTAAATGTGTATTTAGGCCTATTGGAATACTTACATTTACATGTTGTCATTTTTACCACCACTTCTGAGTGGTTATGAGACTATACAAAAACACAGTGAAGTTTTGTCGGCCATAACTTTATCACGCACTTAGTGTTTTTCATGAATATTTTAATATAGGCCAAGTTTACTTTCAATACGGAATGTTAACAGCTTCCAATGTCTCCAGAAAAGTATTCTTAGACATAATTGGCAAATCGCGTATGCGGTGTGAAACGGGGTCTAATTGGACATCATGTCAGTTTGTGCAGTCCTTATATTTCAAGCGATAATACATTGATTTAAATAGTTTATACATGTTTAAGGCATGTGAACCAGACTTTACAATTAATATCCCAACAAAGGAAAACTCAACTTCCGATTGATGATTGAAAACATCATAAGAATGGCGAATCCCGGAGCAAGTAGGATAGGCTGTATATAAATTATAATTATTTATCTTAATTGTACTCTAAATACAGCCCTTCACAAGCCCTGATTCCCTTTCAAGACATAGATTAAATACATTCTAAATATAATTAGGCGCATGTTTAAAATAGTATTTTATATTAAGATAGCATAGCCTATGTTTCCTTCACTTGACTAAAGTCAAAATAATATGTCCTTTAGTTGATGGAGCTAACGTGCCTTATGCTAAAATAAATTGCAATAAAAAGGCTTTAAATAGAATAAATAATTATATTTGATGTAAATTCTATCTTCCAATGATACACGCGCAAAGGTTTATTGTAAAATTGTTGTCAAGTTTTGCATTATATTAGAATACGATAGGTTGTATAAGTAGCCAAACAGAATTGCCAACACTAGATCTGTATATACGTGTGTCTGTCTCTGTTTCTTAAAACATATTTATTATTAAAATCAACATGCAATCAAGTGTTCAGAGTAGATCTTTTTTTTCTTCCAATAGGTTGGAATTCTGAGTCGGCCAAAAGCTGCAGATTGTTTTCGTTTTTCTATTACAAAGGTAACCAACCTTCCCTTTAAGGATATTTGTCTGGTGGGTTCAACCAATGATAAGACTTTGTATTCATTTGGAAAAAGCGGCGACATGGTCAGCGAGTGGTGCTTTAAAGGGCTATTCCTCCCCCCACTCACTAGTCCAATCTCGTAGGACTTGTTAGCATATCACGTGCCATAGCCTTAATGAACTGGACACACGGGCTGTGGGTGCGCATGCGCCTGCGTAAAATGTAGTTGGAAATGAGGTGTCGGTCTTGGAGTAGTCGACTTTTAAAAAGCATCGGCAGCCCCTGATATGACGACTTCGCTGGTTCTGCATCCACGCTGGGCGGACACCTTGATGTACGTTTATGAAAAAAGCCCGAATGAAAATAACCAGAATAAAAACCAAACAATGGAGGGACTGAGCGGGAATTGCCCTGCTACTCATTGCAGGGACCTGATGTCGCACCCCGCCTTGGGGCGACACTCGGGCACCATAGCGACCCACCAAGGCTCCGTATACTCGGATATTTCTTCCCCAGACACCGGTCGCCAGTGTCCTGCTACGCAAACTTCATCCAGTGCTTCTCTGGGCTACGGTTATCCATTTGGAAACCCTTATTACGGTTGTAGATTATCTCATTCGCACAACGTGAACTTGCAGCAAAAACCCTGCTCATACCATCCTGCAGAGAAATATGCAGAGCCAAGTACAGCTTTGCCAACGGAAGAGCTATCAAGCCGGGCGAAAGAGTTCGCATTCTATCCCAGTTTTGCCAGTTCTTATCAAGCTGTTCCAGGATATCTAGATGTATCGGTTGTACCCAGTATTAGTGCCCATCCCGAACCTCGGCACGACGCTTTGATTCCCATGGAAGGCTACCAGCATTGGGCTCTGTCTAATGGCTGGGATGGGCAGGTGTACTGTTCCAAGGAACAAACACAGTCCTCTCATCTATGGAAATCTCCATTTCCAGGTATGAACATTTACTTAATATATTTTTTTTGTTTGTTACTTTAAACTACATTTCGACACATTTGGACGGTCTATTTTGAAACAATTACCACTACAGTCATACTGTTACCTGCTTTGTAGTTACATTATATTTAATTGCAATGTCGTATCTAAATTTGCAAAATATGATTAAGATGATAATTAAATATGAAGTTCTCAATATTTTGAGAACTATCTTTGCATCGAATTAAGGCACTTGGTCTTCACATGGCAAACGTGTTAATCTTGATCGTCTGGGCGTTTGAACTTACCGTAGGAGATGTAAATGTATTTATTTGTAAATCTATTTGTCTCAATAACAATCCAACGGAGCATTTGCAAAATATGATTAAGAGCTGATCACAAAATAAATAGCCAACCCATTGTGACCCATTATTGGTGACAGAGTGTGCCTGTTAATGCTACTGTGTGTATTCAAAGTATTCCTAAACTCAACATTTTATTTCAGCATGGTCATTTCTATGTCATATGATGAGCCAGTCACGCAGGTTAGTAAGAGACAGAATGGCGTACCTTTGCCCCTTCCATGATAACGCAGCCAGTAAGCTACTGTTTGGATTGTGCCAATAAATCCCCGAATCTTTGTCAGCAGCGCTCTGCAATGTGTCGAGGACGCTTTGCATATGACAGGATCAATTTTACATTCGCTTGTGACATTTCCGTAATAAAATCTGTGCTCCATGTGCATCTCATTACTACAGTCCAACTCATAGCTATTTAAAAACTGTTTTTCTCTTTTGTAATAACTACATTCATATCTGATATACGATAAAGGACACTGAGGCCATAACCGGTCAGTATGCTGTTTACACAGTGTTTACTAGAATGCTTCATTTACTACTAGGTTTTATCACCTTTATGAAATCTGTACGTAAGTGAATTTCGGATACGGAGGTGCTGAACCGTTACCCTTACTTCCCACACGCCATTTTGCTCCCTTTTCCTCAAAAACACACAGAGGAAGCCACGAAAGCACGGGAGCGAGCGCACGCGTACGCGCGCCCACGCACACACATGCACTAACACAAACACTTACACAAACACACAGCCCCCTCCTTCTTCAAGCCCCGTATGTATTTGCATGAGCTTTTGCAGGATTTTAAGTTAAGTTATATTTTTACACATTCGTCCATAACCCATTGAATACTTATTAAACATTAATAAAAATAAATACCAGATTATCACTGTCATGAAGGTTAGGGTTAGAAACTTTGAACTTAATGCCTCTCTTCTTTAAATGTAAACATTTTTGTCTTTAATCTTGATATGCTCAATGTTGGCTCAGTATCTCAACACTACTTAAAAATGTCTCATATGTCTCATATCCCATGAAAAACACGTAGGATTTGTGATTATGTTGGGATATGTCTCACGACCCAATGCAGCGTCACTGGGTATAGCTCCGTGGTAGAACACTTGCCTGCAGATTTAGAGGTTGTAGGTTCCAGTTTTTGATGAAAGAGACTGCTAAATAAGCACTTTATAATTTTACCTTTCAAGGTTATGTCTACCTGGCTTGCCGTCTTATGTGCATCTACGACATAATTGGGAGGCTTGTGAAAAGCCCCCCCAAACAATATTGTTAACATTAAAACTAAATAATTTGAGGTGAATCCAGACGTGTCTATTTTTGCGCTAACCAAATTTGGAAATGGTACAGCTAAGATTTCGGCTGATTAAGAAATATATTATGGGCTTTCTCCACGGTAACTCTAACATCTGCATTCAATTGTTTGCGTTTTGTCATCATTTGGTCTTTAATAACGGTGTTGTAGGCTACTTTACAGACTTTTATTTTACGTTACCTTATGTTGCAGAGTGCTTGTCTAAAACTTCCCCAGTTACATAGCTTATCCAAACATAGTAGTTGGTTTTCCTGTGCACGCCAGGCGTACAGTACCTATAGGTTATAGCTTGCCCTGGGCCAGGTTTCCCGATAAAATTGGTCATATGATGATGCACGTAGGCTACATGCAGTTGGATCTGACTTTCTAACTACGGAGGTAAGTCTGGATCCTAAACCAGCACGTAAATCCATCGTTAGAAAGTGCATGCAGGGGGTGGGTGGGGGGTGGGGGTGGGGGGGTCTGCTTTATGGAATCTTATTCAACCATCCAAAAAGCCCAATACTGTATTTGCATATGCATCTTCTAAGATAAGATATCCTCGTCGCATTATTATTATAGAAGCGCCGTTGCCTACTTTGCCACTCAAACTCCGAATTACTATCCACAATTAGGCCTACGTGACACCACTTCTTTTACTACAATTTAACAATTGTATACCCAAAAGTTTGAGGGAAAGACACAGCTGATTGGTCAGTGACGAGAATAAAGCTTGGTGGGTAAAACTTGTTCTAATCTGTGGCCAAAATAGTCCATGCAAATCAAAAGCTAGCCATGATCCATTTAGGCTCTTAACTTTCTTTGGATAAACCAGTCATTTTATTGTATTTTTTTTAAAATTTAACTTCACTTTGATTTCATGTCGCAAATAAACAGGCATACTAAAACCTGACATTATTTAGATTATTCTCTGACTTTTGTTTTACATGTAATCCTTCCACAATTGGTCTGAAGAGCATTGATTTAGTTTAATGTTTCGAAACATTCAAGTGATTGGGAGTCATTTCTCGCCTGCTAAATAAGGGGGTAGGGTGCAAAAGCAGCAACAAGCATGTCACGATGGACTAACAATTGGTCTGAAGTCGTCGTTACTTGACGATGGATTTAACGTGCAACGTAAGTAACGATGCTTTCGGGAAAGGCATATTTAAGCTAACGTGGCACGAACGATGGTCGGACGACGATCGTCGGGAAACCGGAAATGTTGCATAAATGAATACGCTAGATGTTTGCCGTAAGATTCATTGTAAGCACGAATATCATGAACAGTAGGCCAGTCCTATGTAGAACCATGTAACAACAGAATAGACATGTAGCCTAGGCCTAAGCGTTCCTCATAATCCCCTTTAGGAACGTAAAGTTCTATAATTTTAGTCTATCAAATAACCACTTATGGCCTAAACGATTTTTTTTCTAGACCAGAGAATTCTATTTGGATCTCACGAATGATTATTTTTGTAACAGGGTAGACAGGTGTTTTAGACTGTCTTTCATTCACAGGCCAAATGTAACTTTTTTGAAAGCGGCTCTTCTGTCCAATGTATCACCAATTGACGAGAATTAGTAGCAGGTGCTTTAAAGGTGGACTAAGGCTTACCTTAACAATTACAGATATATAATTCATTGATTAAGAAGAAAAATGCTACTTTAGAATAATAAAAAAGATACAATATTAGATTGACCGAATCTACAACATTGCGTGTTTGCTTCATCAATCTAGCCACGTACTGATGGTTGTTAACACGTATAGGCCTATGAATGCGTCACAGCCTATTTGAAATGAAAATAATTGACAAAAACAGAAATTTCTAATAAACGGTAGTACATAATAAATGTGTACGTGCTATATAGTCAGCATTAGTAAGAAATTATTTAAGGAACGGCTTTGTCCTTCCGTGCGTAAAAACTGTCCTTCTTCTTTCGCAGATGTAGTCCCCTTGCAGCCTGAGGTCAGCAGTTATCGTCGTGGACGCAAGAAGCGGGTTCCTTACACGAAGCTTCAGCTGAAGGAACTAGAGAAAGAGTATGCAGCCAGCAAGTTCATCACCAAAGACAAGAGAAGACGCATCTCCGCCACAACCAACCTTTCTGAGCGCCAGGTTACTATTTGGTTCCAGAACCGACGAGTGAAGGAGAAGAAATTTGTCAGTAAATCCAAGACTAATAATCACATGCACACTACTTGATTGATATCTGGCAATCCCTGCAATTGATATCATCAAAATCTCTAAATGAATGATTTACCTCTAACCGAAAAATTATGTTTGAAGAACACTTCGGCAATGTTTTTTCTATTTAAGTTCATCGGTCCACACACCAACGCCAACATCGCTCCTTTTTTCAACTTAGAGAAATGCTCTAAAAACTGTGAAAATATTAAGGATTCAGTTAAACTTTGTTTTATATGAATGTACATATATAAATATATAATATTTAAATGATATCTGTATTTCAAAATGACACAAGGATTTCGTGTTTTTTCTCTCTCTCAAGCCAACCTCGATGGGATTAGGCCTAATCACATTTCCAAGATTTACTGTTGAACAGGCTGAACTACATAAATAAATAAATATATTTTCATGCCATTCAGATGGAGAGAAAGTATTGCATTATGGACAAGTGGTCCTGGTGTCTTCACAATATGAGATTCTTTCAGCCAACTACCCCCAAATATATATTTTGGGGGCCAATGATGATACAATGGTTTTGTACCAAAAAAGCCTTCCGGATTTCAAAAGTTATAGGCTATCTCTTTGTGGGACATGCTTCTTCAGCCGAGAGTAAAGCAAAGCGGCTACATTGTTAATCTGTACAGTGCAATGCCTTTATTATTTAATTCGTATTATCTCGTATGACAGGGCTGTAAATTTGGAATGTTTCAAAATCTAAATGTATTCCTTTATCAGTGAAGGATATCTGCCATGCAACTGGAATGATTGTAAGAAATTAAAGTCAGTAAGTATTACACAGAAATGCACAATCGTTTTATTTGGTTCTCTGTTCTTAGTGTAGCATTTGAGATGATCACGCGCATTGTAAGCAGTCTTTCGTGCAGTATGTGAATTGTATTGTGGTGTTGACTAACGTACTGGTAACGTGTTTCATAAATAAATAAATACTATGAATATGATTTTACTTATGTCAGTCGAAAATCATTTATTTGCTTAACCTCACGTCTGAACGTGAGGTTCATCCCTCTATGGATGAATTTGAGCTACAAGTCCATCGTATCCATCCCTTCAAATGAATATAGATGAAAGGCCTACAAGGTAAGGACTGGGGGAATCCATCGGAGTGTTGTCAGCTGATCTGTAACTTTGAGATTGGTGCACTGGTATATTCAACGTCAAACTGTCTTTTATGAAATCTTACAGTATGAGATCAAGGAGTCCTCTCGGTGGCAGATGATGGCGGCTTGTTATAAGTCAAAAGACAGTGGTGGTGGCCATAGATGGGTATTATTGAAAACAGTGGGCTGAAATTATCTTTGATGGTGATTCTGCTGAAAGCGTGTAGTTATAGACGGGTTAGTGCTGTAGTGGTTATAAGAAGTGGCTGTACTTTGGGTCCGCATATACGTTAAAACCCAGCAGCAGCATAACCGCACATGAGAATCACCCAGGCATCCAAGGTATGCCTACTTTGACGTTACACACATGTTGGCTTCTACACTATTATCCTAAGCGTTGTCACCAAACCAAAATGTGTTGTGAGTGTGAATTGTAACATGTTGTCATGCATTCAGTTCACCTATTCACACACTTATGTTGGGACTGTAGAATCGTGATACTTGTTTCATCGTCCCTCTGAATCCAGAGCATTTTTCTCCAAAACTGCCAAAGGGAGATTATATAATTATATAGAATAGTGTAATCCATAGACGGAGGGGATCTGTCTAAACCCACGGCAAAATGCGGGCCTACAGTAGGCCATATGGTTTTTCTGTAGGCCTCATATGGACAAATATGCAATGGTGCCTTATTTGTGCTCCATTCACTGCTTTTTTATTCTTAGATTGTTTATCAGTTACACATTCTAAGTCTAAGATGAAAGACATAGGCCTACATGGCGTATAGGCCAACAATTTAAAGATTCCCTGGGGACGTCCACCTGCATAATATATATAGGCCTAGCCTAATTTCATAGTTTAAAAAATGTCAACATTGTTATTAATATATCATGAACGCCTATATCCGGATATTACTAAAGAGGCTATTGTTGACATTTCTGCGTCTAGAGCTGTATGTCATAGACAGAAGAACAATTGCATGTACCAGACGCTTTAACCCTAAGCGATGAACACACACACAATCATGACACACTCGCTCTTTTATAACACTGCAGCTCTAAAGATTCTACACTTTTCTCTTTAAAATGCAACAAGTTCCTGCCCAACAGTTGTTCGAAATAGCGTGCGTGCAATTGATCGACGTGATTGGATAGTCAGATTCTGAATTATCTATAGAACGAACATAGGCTAAATTCAATTCAACAATTGAATGCCAATGCGATAATTAAGATAAAGATAACTTTTTATATTAATTGGAAAATCACATAGGCCTATTGCAAATTAATAGTTTAGGTAAGTCTATCTCGTTGCTCTAACTTTCGTTAGTCATATTATGTCTATGTTATTCCATATTACAAGAATTAAGTGCTATTGCTTTGTGATGGTCACACTTGTCAGTCCCTCAACTTTGAGGTATATGCTATGCCAAACGTCAGATTAGTTAGTATATTATAAACCTGTATTTGTATTTACAATAACCTAATCAGTGATAGGAGACTCAGTGTGTTCTTATATAATATTTATTTATTCGGGGAGTACTACCATCTTGCATTTTACCCTTGACCGTGACTATGCAGTCACTTTGACCTTGACATCACAGCAGCTTGTGAATAGTAAATAGGGGGTTGGGCACCAATGCCCGTGGTTTGTTTGCAGGCAAACAAGGTGTTATTTCCCTGTCTAGACAGCTAGACTTAATGACGTGCCATAAATACATAAAAAGAGGATATCCTCTGACCTGAGCATTTCTGACCATCCGTGAGAGCATTCCTTTCACATTTGGGTTCTATTCTTTTTGTGTTTTTACAGAGCACCTCTCAAAGTGGTTTCTTCTCCTCATGCCTCTCAAACCACCAATGGTTTCATTCACTCATCATCATGAGGTGTGTGTTATTGACCACGAAGGACAGGTAGAGCACTGACGTCTCACACCAACACCACAGCGCGCAGTGTATCTGTCATGGCTCACCGTGAGAGGAAATTACAATACGACATCGCCCAAAGTAAAACGTTTAAAGGTATGGCCATTTTCTTTTTTCACAATGGGTGCTTGGATAAGCTACATGTATTGGCCCACAAATACATGATGGAAAGTTTTTGTTACCGTGCCGAGTTTCGTGCCGTTTAAATGTTAGTTTTAGTTGGTTGGAAGGACCTGTGTGTAGACATATGTATCAAAATATTGGATGTTGGATTACATTGCATTTTCTAGGATTATGGCATCGAAAATGGCGGCGTGTATTCACTGCGTTTGGAAGATAAGCATGGAGTAAGTTTGGTTGTTGGAAATGTTGATGTTAAGGTAGGCCTTGAATTCTGAAACCTCTAAAAATACTTGGACTACTTGCAGATATAGGTATTTTTGAGGGTCTTTCTTTTTCATTCATTATCCAATTTCATCATGCACAATGAGTTGATTTCAAAAGAAATTCCAATTATCTAAGAAAATCAAAATAAATGAGAACTGTTTAATTTATACTACCAACCATCTGAATTAGCATCAAATAGGAATTAGGCCTACACTAGTTTGTGTTAAGATTTATAAACTATTTAAGATGCGGTTAAACTCAACCGCTTCCAAATATGAAATATAAATTATGCATAATGAATAGGCTATCATCTTTCATCTATTATTTCACCGAGTAATATTCCGAAATCAAACAATTGAACTCAAATAAATAAAGAAGATGGCCTACATGATTATCATGCCCAAAATGTATGAAACAAAATGTCAGTGAAAGTTGCTGCTGATTTCTTTTACTGCTTTGGCAGAGTACAGAGTCGTCAAGCCAGTGTGTCGTCAGACCGTACATTGGTCTTGTGTATGAGAGCGGAGGCTAAGCAATGAGAAAGGGGGCTGATAACCTCTGGTGGTGGCAAGGTGAAAGTATCAGGAAGTGTGATTTGCTTTTTGTTAGTGTTCATTCATTAATTACTGAACGACTTATCTTGATTGTAACAAATATATAAAATAAAAAAGCCTATTTAATAAAAAAAAACATGGCAAATTATCTGAACACATAAGCTATGTAATCTAAATAACAGTATTACCTATTTGTTAATCAGAGTTTGTAGTCTTTGGTGAAATCAAGTAGGCCTTAAAGTTGGATTTATGACTGTAGGCCTGTCCATCAGGATTTGTGAATTTACCAGTGTTTTGGAGTTTAATTTGTTCAATCTAATATTCAATAGTATTTCTAGTTCCAATTTCTAGTTCCAACATCCTGTTGCGTTAGATAATACATATATTTTTTTTACAAAGAATTACTTAAATATATAACAGATAGCCTAATCATTTGATATCTCCAAAATTATTGAATTATGCTATTTAGTCAATAAATATCTCTGAATTTGGCGGTGTTTTAACAAATAAACACATTTTTAGACACGTATTTATCAACTCGTCTTTAGGCCTGCATATATTCTGCTCTTCTGGCCGAGGTTCACTTCAAATTTAGATTAAATTCTCACTGGCACTGTAGGCTACCTCTGTTGTTAATAAGAATATACTAAGCCACATAAAAAATAAGAAAAGTATGAGAAAGCATTGTAAGAAGGTTAGCCCTGTATTTGGCATTATCCCCCATGTTATTGCTTCGGTTGAAATATTGTCTTGAACTTTTTATATCCAGATGGGTATTTGCGTGTATTAGTTAACTATTTAATTGCTCATTGAATAGTTATCAATTATTTTGTGCAATGTCTGTTTGTTTGTCTAATGGTATGTGGAATCATATATGTTATCTAAATTATCTCACTGACATGACGTACAAACACAAGCACAAACACCCACACAAACACACATTCAAACAAACTAACTAAATAGCCTAACCACACGTCGTTTTCCACAACACAATAAATCACACCATCAATTATATTCCTACACGCTTGTTGATACATTTGGATTGACTATCTCAAAAATTAATCGTTCATGAACATTTGGCTTAATTATTACTGTCTCGATGTTTTGGCCACCACAGACAATGTTGATAAATCAGCAGTCGTCAATGTGTGTCTGGTAGAATGTAAGTCACCTTTATTTACGGTCAAGTTCAAAAGTTTGCTTTACATCTTGGTTAGTGAATGTTGTTGTTTTGAGCGCATAGTCCTATACAAAGAAATTGTTTTCTATTGCTACTTGATCTTAAAATAATGTAGTAAAATGCTAAATAGAATGTGACCGTGGACCGCTCACTTTCCGAGAATAATTTCCTATTTACGTCGGCTAAATGACTCACATTGCCTAAATAATTCAATATTGAAAGTAAGATGTTATTGTTCAACTTTGCCAACAGTTTTGTTCGTCGCCATTCTTGGTGGTCTAAGACTTCCTTAAAGGAAACGTAAAAAACATTGCACTTTGAGGTCGTAACTGTCTGGACAAAATCAAAGTAGGGGGGGGGGGGGGGAAACCTTTGTTTACGCTATTGCCCTGTCTGGACAGACCCAGGGATTACGAGACAGCAATTTCAATAGGATCAGACAGTGCACTAGACACTGACCTTGAACTGCTTAACACATTTGCCAACCAATTTTTGCATTTTTTTCTAAACCTGCGAAATTTCTCCCGTGTACTGCGAGTTCTGCAGTTCCACAAGTGACAAGAGTTTACTCTGTATCAATCTGCCAACGAAAATCAATAGTGTTGTCATGAAATCCCGTTCTGTGGAAGTAGCTGGATTCTCGAAGGCGTGGTGTTATGCTGCGACAGAGCGTTAAGGAAAACACCCGGTCTCTATTCTCCTCGAGGTAAAGTTGAATCATTGAAGACGTATTGGAGCAGGTGTACACAGAGATATATAGTATTGGGTAAGGGCGAGTCTGCTATGTTGTGAACAAAATGTTTCTCTGTTGATTGTGATATTGGTATTTCTTTTTGAATTGCAAATCGATAATACTAAGTTTTGAACGTATTCCACCACGCCCCTGATGGGGTGTTGATCCATCTCAGAAAGTATAACATTTATGCATGATGTTGCTCAGCATTGCAAGACACGTTAACTAGTTATCACATGGTGGAATGGTTTGAGAGGCAAACTGTGCAGGCCTATCAGGGCTAAAACGCATGTGGGCGTCCTTGTCACCGATATCGTTCTATTTAGGGATTGCGACTCGTTACCTTTAGGCCCTCCAAGATATCACTTGTGACCAGGCCTATCCAATAACTGTGGAGTTGCACATCGTTATCCAACTAATGTTTAATTTACTGCGTTTTCTCTCAGATAACAAGTTCTTGGCAGTTTCTTAGCGCATTTCCTGAGCGATTCAACAGGCAGATAAAGCACATATTTGACGCAAGCATTGATTCTGTTGACCTAAATATATTGTAAATTCGTATAATTATAATCATGCGTTTTTATTTATATATTTTTATAATCTTTATATGAAAAAATGTATATGTTCAATGTTTTAGGCAAAACTTTTTTACTAACGTGCCTAACAGCAATTTAATTGCAATGTGGTCTCACAGTGTATGTCCTTCATCATGAGAGTTTCGTGAATAAATTAGCTATATTAAAAGTTAAATAACGTGATGTTCAGTTGCCCTTGAACGTTAATATGCATTAAGCATACAGTAAGCATATGCTCTGGATATATGCCAGACGATATTTAATCAACTTTAGCACCCTTGATGTAATGAGTAAAGCCAATTCCACAAACCCTATCAATCTAAGCATTTAAGGCGTATATTCTTCTACATCCTCTACATGGTTGCAAACCTGAATCTGTATACATTCTGTAGATTTTATCAATGGAAAAGGGGGGATGCATGATGTAATTTGGGAAGTATTACGATTAGTCAGTATCCTATATCCTGTATAGAGGAAGACTTAGAAGACTTGCTATGTCGAAGAAAGCGCACGCAACGTTTGGTTAAGTATTTCCAGATATTTTAAATGCAATTGATGTCAGCATCTGTAGACCAGAGTTAGAAATAGACAACATGATGTATTGTTGCCTACCATAGAGATATGTTTGAAACATGGTAGACTATATTTGGGGAATGTGAGTGACCCACACCGGAATTCATACGCAAGCGTTTGACTGAGTATCTCAAAGCTGTGAAATATGAAAGGGATTTTTCTGCAGCCCACTAGTCCAGTGGCTAAAAAAGGTTGTTGTTATTGTTGTTGTTTTGTTTGTAGGATATATGTTTTTTTGCGTTATTTAAAATATGGTATAAAATAGGTCTATACGTTTGTAGAATAGGTATATCCAGAGTTATATCGACAAATCAACTAATTAGTGAAATGTAGAGCAGAGCCTCAGTGCTGATTGAATCTGTTAAGTGCCCTGTGCTACCTTGTAAAATTCATATAAAAGAATTGCGAGAGTATAACAATCCCACCAGAGTTTGGCTCCCAACGTTTATAGGGGGGATCTGTTAAAGTTGTTCATGTGAGGTGTACGAGAGAATATTATGTGAAATATACCCTCTTAAAGTAACCTTATAGAATATCGTCTTCTTTTACAGAGCCAATGGTTTCAACCTGTTGACCCCTTTACTGTAAATATGAGTATAGAGCAGCAATGAGCATCAGTCTTTTCTTAAAACAAGCTTGTAAAATAGGGACATCACAGCTTTATATGACACTGAATTCTATCGTAATTTGTTCGAAAACAAGATGTCATATGCACCCTCTCCTGCGGGGAGAATAAATAGTTTTCATAAGAAATCATATTTTAAAACGTTTGCCAGCTAATAAAGACATTAAACGAGGCTATAGACAGTTCCGCATATGTGTACAGTAGAGTATGGGCCTAAAAGAGTAGTCGTTTTGGACTCTGCATGCTTTCAGTGAATAAAAACCCGATTCTAGTTTTTAAAATAAAACATTTATGGTATTTTTAAAAAGCATATAAACCTGCGTAATATAGAAGTTAATGTTTTGTTTTGTCTGAGATGGACCAAGTGGGTGGTACCACGAGTAGAGTAAGTAAACCTAATCACATGACTTGCGGATGACCAATCCGGTGGCCCTCCAGGTTTAACTACGTTAAATGTCAGATTGCAATAAACTAGAAGCTGCTGGTCGGGCCCGCGGAAATGGGCGAGCATAATCTCCTTAATCCAGGGTTTGTGGGACCTTTGGTAAATATCCACACTGGGGACACTTTTTATTTCCCGAATTTTAGAGCCTCAGGAGGACAACTGGCGGGGCTACCATCTCTCTCCTACCCGAGAAGGGACAATGTATGCTCCCTCCCGTGGAACCCATCGGAGCCGTGCAATGGATATTCTCAATCCTATTTTAGCAGCCCCGTCTCTATTAACCCTTCTTTTAACCGATCGTGTGAAATTTCTCGGCCGGAGGAAGGTAAATGCTACTATAGCAATAGCGGAGGAAACAGGGACCCATGCTCAGGTGGCAGCAGCAACCTCAAACGAGAGGATAGGGCGAGAGACACATCATCCCTAACATCTGATCACGGGATGCACAGTGGAATGAGCAGTAGTGGGGCTTTTACCAAGTATGATTATGGGACCGAGCAACTCACACAAGATCCGCCATCCTGCCAGTCTCTGGAATCCGACTCTAGTTCTTCGCTGCTCAATGAGGGGAGCAAGCCTTCATCTAGCGACTCACAGACCCTGGTGTCTCCGGGAAACCACTCCAGCAACATTTCTGCAGGCGGAGGTGGGTTTCATCTATGTTCTCTCAATCACACCTACTAATAGACCCCAAACCATGGTCACTCATATTGTTTACCCTGGAGGCACATGAATAGCCTCCAGCCAGGGCGTGTTTCCACATTCGGTTTCATGATGCACATGCAGCTGTTTTGATTTGCCTGCAGGCGACTTGCGTGGTAGATAAACGCCGCTAGGGGTTGCCCTAAAATGCCCCACACTCCAACCATTTGTGTAAAGCAATGCATTCAAAGCAAGAGATATGACTGCGATTGCTTGTAGCCTACCTATGTGAAATACAAAGTGATCCGAACAAGCTTTGTTTAAATGCATCATTTTAGTCTAGATAATGAGACACCTTCGGCCAAATTATTTGCTGTGATTTAAAGAGGTGTAGCGCTTTGGATGACTGCATCAATTTGAGAAGCTATTGTTTTAATGACTTGTAAACCGCATTAATATCTGCCTTTGTGTACTTTGTAGTTGTTTAATATGCCTAGGAACTCGCAAATAAGTAGGGGTATTTGCAAGCAAGATTTAATTATCGCGTTAATGTTGCTTTACTGCAACAGTAAAACTTCATGTGACACAAAGCACTGTAAATTGGTGGTCTAATGATGTATAGACAAACAATAGGGTGGAGGCTGAACTTGTAGAAGTGTGTTCATCTACACAGACCTACATCGTGTGGAATCCCTAGATAAAGATCACAACAAGCCAAGTCTGATGTGCTCTGTTCACAGGAAGTCCCACCAAATGGAGTATAGCCTTGGAGGTGACCGTGAATTGTGCAACTGCTGTGACTAATCCGTTGTATGCCCCCTCCAGGTGCCCCGTGGTACCCGATGCACACGCGGACCCGAAAGAAACGCAAACCGTATTCCAAACTCCAACTGGCGGAGCTAGAGGGCGAATTCATGCTCAATGAGTTCATCACCAGGCAGCGGCGGAGGGAGCTTTCCGACCGTCTAAACCTCAGCGACCAACAGGTTAAAATATGGTTCCAGAACCGGCGCATGAAGAAGAAGAGACTCATGCTAAGGGAGCAAGCATTGGCCTACTTTTAGGGATGTGACAAAAGGGTAATCAATTGGCAGGCATAGGCTAGGGCCTGTTGGTCTCCAAGTAGTCTTAAAAAGCATGCACTCTTCTACCCCTCCGATGAAAGCAGGCTGAATTAGACGTCCGTCAAGTTTAGAAAAATACAGGAAGCTTAAAATGTTGCTATACAATGCAAACGACCAAGATGATACTTCTGTCCAAACTTTAAAATATAAACTTCAACGCAGAATTGGACTGTCCTTGTGTTGTAGTATCATACCTATATATAGACGTCAATGAGCTGTGAGATGATACTCTTGCGTGCCACATATGGTGTGCGCTACATAAATGGTGAGATTGGTGGTTAAAGGCTATGTTTTCCGAACAAAATCTATCTTTGTTAAGGAATATCTCACTTTGTTTTGATAAGTGATTTATTATCTTATGATACCTGTTGGTGTGTTTTTGCCAGCCAGGATATGGATGAAATAAGGCCAAGTTTACAAACCATACAAATTAACATGCGGGCAACACAAAGAGGACAGAGAGGCCTAAATGCGCAGTCCAATTCCTTGCCAATACCTCTGAAGCCACGCGCATTTAACATTGGAGTCTTCTTAAGTATAACTTCCCAGTTGTTTGATATATCCCCAGCGATCCCTTGTTATGGGAGCGGAACGTTATCTCTTTACTGTAGATTTCGTCACGTGTTTTGGGCACGTTCACGGTCATGCAAAGGAGACAGACTTGAGGCCGCTGATCTGAGGATAGGGATAAGGAAACCTCTAATTTACATGCTAGTATCTTTATGGCAGAATATTGAAACAGTATTTGCCATGAATTTGCCCTGGTGCTGACAACTTTTTAAGAAAATATATTCATTATTTTATCGCCTCTCAACCCCCTAAAACATATTGCATGGACTGGATTTGATTAACTGTGTATAGTTTATAGGATTGCCGTTTGAATAATCTGGGCTGCTATCATTGATCCTTTGATTTCTAACAATGTAGTCAGCTATATACAGAGTTCCTGGAATCCCATATCAAATCAACAGGTGCTTTGATTGGTAAAAGTTCAAAAAAATTAAGGTATTGGGCCTACAACAAAATGAGCGCACCAGATCCTGGAAATTCCACTGCATTGTTCATAACGCCTAAGATATGTTATAGCAGTGAAATGTATTTGCAGCATGTTAGTGATGTGAAATGTAAGTAACGGTCCGCAGACAACTTTCTGTCCCTTATAACTAGGCTAAAGAAGAATAACTGATCAAATGTAATACGTTGAATAGGCCCATTGTCGCATAATCCTATACTCAATATTTGTTACCATTGCCTTTAAAAATTTGATTATCATTATTATTATTTTCATTATTATTTTTGATATACTCTAGTTATTGTGTCCCAAATTATGTTTATTTGTTGTATTGTGTACGCTATATTCTAGGACGTCCCTTCTCTCATCGTGTACTCTTCTATACCATTATGCAAGTAGGTTATGGAAATTATATAACATTATAGTATTTGCATCCTTTTTTATGATACCCTGTCTCATTGTAAGTGTTTTTATGTTTTTGCTCCGAATTGTCTTGTAAAATATCGCATTCCATATCTGCGGTTGTAAGGATTATATTATTGTATCATGCAGGTAATACCGATTGTATCATGTGAACTGGGATGGTAGACGCTAGGCCTAGATCCCATTTCAATATAATATCAATATGAAAGTGTTTGTCACTGTTCCCTTATTTCGTCATATTGCATTCCCTTCCTTGCGCTTGTAAGGGTTGCTATTGTCTTGTAAAAGTAATAATGACATGAATGTTTATGCAAGGTTTCCAATAAAAAATAGTCTTTGAAATGATTACTGGTTAACTTGGTTATTGCCTCATTGCTAGTACAGTATAGCAACAAGTCACTTCCAGGAATATGTGCATGCGGTGGCAACATTGATCAGATGCTTGCTTATAGGCACGGATTAACGGATCTATCAATTTCGGGAAGGTAATATAAAAATTATCAAATGTTTTCTTATTTCAGTAAATTCTGACGTATTGGCTTGAATGTAATTAATAGAGCTTTGTGAGGACACGTTTTTGTTTGCGGGCTTGGATATTTTAAAATCAAACATTGTTTAGGTTATTGTCACTGAAATGCGATGCAGTCCCAACTACTTAACATATTTGTAGCTGCGGGTTACCTTTCAAATGGCTATTGAGATAAATAAATGCTAATACCCTGTTTTCTATATAAGGATTTTACATAAGCTACATGGTCTACAAAACACTGCGGAACACATAGGCCTATGCCACGTAAACCTTTCTTTCCGATGGCCAAAGCACTCCCTACTGGCAAAAGAGGTGAAAAGCAACAGACTAAAGAAAGCTGTAATATCAGTTGAATAGCCTTTAAGGTGCAATACAAGCCGTCCAAAATGCAGTCTTGTGAGGGCATATCAAAATAAAAGTTTTTTTCTCTCTGTGTTGAGATCAGTTATTGGCATTTCAGTGAACTGTGAAAAGCCGACTCTGGCGGCCGAGTCATGGCTCAACCAAAGTGGTCTGAATGAGTTAGCTAGTTTGTGCATGATCAAAACACATGTGTAGATCCAACGGTATTTTTCTTTCCAGATACACGACTCTTGTTAATGTGATATCCTTGGAATTTCCGTGTTGAACATTGATTTATCAATTTGAGACTTGAACGTTTACATTCATATCAAAACAGCACAACGCATGCCATATTTTAATTGTATCCAATACATTGCCACAAGTGTATTTGTGCCTGAATCCAGGCTACTTCAGTGAGCCACGGTAGCCTACAATAAGGCTTGGGGGGAAATTATAATAGTAGGAGTTGTGTGGAAAAAGACGTAAGAAAAAGGCTAGTGTCTCCTGAAGACTCTTAACAACATTAATGCTCTGATCCAATTCGAGTTTGGGTGTTCAGTTTGATCGTTTTGACCAATAATGACATGCATGAAAAATTCATATGCGTGCTAACACAAATACATTGTTGTCTACAGGAACGCTTGACCAGGTGTTCACAGCCGTATATACAACTATAGTTTTCTTGTTTCTTAAATAATCCATGTTATATTTCCTTGGCAATAGTGTTATGACAGTGGACGTATCAAGCTCTTGATTATTTCTCTCTCTATGTAGGCTGTCTTAGATCTGCCTACAGATAGAGTCAATATTTACAATGTGTCTACTTAATGTTCTGAAGCACTTTTGACATTGAGACTGACTAAATCTGTTTATGGTGGCCTGTCTCCGTGTCGCAAAGGTCAGTTAGCTCTTCCGTGCCCTTCGCAGAGAACTTGTGTCATGTGGTCTAGGCCCCCAGCCACTCCACTACCGTTTATGGCACCGTGCTGGTTAAAGAAATAGGGAAGGGAAGGAGTGTGTTCTTCCTGTGTGTGTGTGTGTGTGTGTGTGTGTGTGTGTGTGTGTGTGTGTGTGTGTGTGTGTGTGTGTGTGTGTGTGTGTGTGTGTGTGTGTGAGAGAGAGAGAGAGAGAGAGAAAGAGAGGGAGGGAAGTCCTTAGTAGGATGTATTAGTCTTTTCTCATTCTGTTAAATTTTACAAAACTGAAAGTATCTCTTCATGCTATTATTTTTCTTGGTTTCTCAAAGTGGCCGCCTTTCTTGTTGGTGTAGTCGACGTCGACTTTACTACTACTGCTTTTTTGCAGTTGTGGCAGTCCAATAGAAGCAAGATTATGGCGTTTTGAGAATAATGCTCCACTAACATATAGGCCTAGGACATGGACTGTATTTATGGTGTGTGGAAGCAATTCTTACGGTGTGTTTAAGTAGAAATCGTTGACGCTGGCGACTGATTTTAAATGTAGGCTACTCATGTTCAACCTTTAGTAGTTCTGTATTCATTATATGAATAATCTAATTCCCAGTCATGGTAGGGTCATGTACCCACTCGGTGATCGTTTTAGCGTCTGAGATTCATAGCACCACGGACAATTTTGGAACACATACCACAGTTGGTTCATGCTTAAATGTATAGCCTACACAATATTTTAGAAGCTCATCGGAGTTGTGGGGCAAGTTTTATAGCTGTATAGCTTCTCCTCACCCCCTTCTCACCAATAGAGGCCCGCACTAAGGCGGGAGTAGACAAACGCACAAATTGAAGGTCAAGTATGAGCTATGGCCTATATAGCCCTAGATTTCGAGTGCCCGTGTTCAGGGAAAACATTGAATTGGGAGAAGAGATCTATACAGTCTGTGTACAGATGCAGGTCTTTGTAAAGGTATAGTGTTCTGGCCACACGGCCACAACGGAAACCACTGGTGCTTTAGATTACTGGTAGACCACGCGTGTAGGCTACTGAGTTTTCGTTTAGACTGCCTTTAGATTATGGTAGAAACATTATGCTGTTTCTTCTGAATACCCAGCGGCTTCTTTAGGCATTCACATAAACTCATATCCGAGTGTTCGTTGACTAGTTGTGTGGGTCTTTCTCTATATAAGTGACATGTGCTAATATACTA
This sequence comes from Osmerus eperlanus, assembly GCF_963692335.1. Lineage (NCBI taxonomy): Eukaryota > Metazoa > Chordata > Actinopteri > Osmeriformes > Osmeridae > Osmerus > Osmerus eperlanus. The sequence goes on from NC_085021.1 coordinate 9,508,061, forward strand.
TAATTGGATTAGTCTCGTGCGTCATGCAGGTTCAAGGACACTGACTTCATTTACCTGTGAAAACTTGGATGAGCATTGACCCATTTTGCTGGCCGATCATCAAAGGCATGTCCTATTTGTCCTTTATGTTTTCTTGGATCACAGTGCTGGTTCAAAGTCTTATTTGTGGCTTGTATACTGATTAACTTTTAATTTTCAAAACGTTTTGCCTTATTTGCACTTGAACAATATTTTCCTGATAACACTAAATAAAATGGACTTTTAATTGATGTTATAAAAGAGTTTGATCAAAATTGTTCAACTGCAGAACATTGCCTATATTATTTGAGGAATAGAAAAATGTCAAGGGGTGAGAAATAGATTCTTATTTCTTATTTTTGTGACTTCACATAAGATTTGTTGATGGCCCAATATGACACCAGGTTAGCATACTCTTCAGAAATTCCGTTAATTTAATTTGTAGTTCTTGATAAGCATGTTGCTGTCAAGCATTTCACCTCCGATTCAATTTAAGCTATTCAAAATCAAATCTCTTCGTTTTTTTGTGATGAAGTTGAATGTTAATTAGAAAGTTAAATGCCGTTATATCAGTCACGAATTAAAAATCTTGATTTATAGATGGCACGATCTGCCATATTAAGTGGAACCCCAATAGAAAACTGGCATTAGCTTTAAAATAATTTAGGAAAAGTAAAAAAAATAAGAAATATTTCTACAACGTTCCAAGTCGTGTGCGTATTGTGGGTCCCCAACAAACAAAACAAAACTTACACATAGACTACATTCTCTTATATATTTACGTAATCATTTATTTCGTCTACCATTCGATTTCTACAGCCAAACAGACTGAACAATCTCGACGATTAGAGGAATAATCTTGAGATTTAAATTCAAAATATCTAAGGTTATTTGTTTAACCAAAAGCTAACAAATAAAATGGATGTTTCAGTCAAAGTTGAGTCATTTTAGAAAATAGTAGGTACCATGGTTTACCATACTAATGCATTGTAGCTTCAAGAGGAGTCTAATTTTGACTGTTTCTCTGCCTATTGTTTATCAGTCTTCATGCTCCTCCTGAGTTGATATAAAAATACTCCCTGGAGAGCCACTTTAACAACATTATTGTATCCTTATCTTGTAACTTATACTTGCTCACAGTGCAAATGGTTCACGCTAGGTGCATTCAAGACCTCAGTAAAAACAAGGGCCTTTCTTGTTGCTTGCAACTGTTCGCAGCTCATACAACCAAGTTTAACTGCCCGACTTACATCCAATTAAATTTATCTAGGCCATGAGGGGACAGTAATATGATTACACACGCTAGCCACATTTAGCCCTGACTTCAGACCAGTTTAATATGAAGCAGCACTCAAGATAGCTGTGGCACTCCCGTCGTTGTGAGTCGACATCTAAGGTCCTGCATTCTTTCGCCAGTCTGAGATGGCTGTATGCAGGCCGAGCCTTCGGGTGCTAAAATGGTTATCGCCGACTCCATTGTCGCCGTTGAAAAGCATACATTCTGTAGAGCTTATAACAAACTGCATTAATGCAGTTTAATGACATGTAAGTGCAACAATGCATTTACATGTCATTAAAATATACATTTCTAGCCACAAGGATTTTTTGGTCCGTATTCATTTTTTGCTCTGAACAAGAAACTGACACACAGGATTGTAATTATAGTTGTAGGTAGGTTGCAATACCTTAGATTCCCCAGACATAGTCGTAAAGCTTGCACTCTCTTAACGGTGATGTTTAAGCAGAGAATTGCAAATATTTACAACACCAAGCGAGATGTTCACAGGACTCGAAAGAACACTAGCTATTAGGTGGACAGAGACCTGTATTTTAAACTGTGTTTATGGAAGTAGGGACTCTATGAACACCCATTTTCAGAAACCCTATAGTATTTGTTTTACTTTTAAAGTGAAAAAGCGCAAACTCACCCAACTGTTTTAGGAGCACATTATGAGATGCTAACTGTGACTGAATCTTCAAGATGAATAAACACATGATAAACCTTATCCCTAAAGTGATAGCCTGCAGAGAGCTCTGAATAAAGATTAGGCGAGTCAAAACCTTCCAGGACTTTAGATTGAACCCTGCATTGACTTTCAGAGTAGAATCACAATTATATTTGAATGTATAAGTCCTAGACTAATGTGTTACATAACTTTTTGTAATTTGCCATAAACTTTGGTAAATTGAGTCTGCAGTTTACCAAAGTGCATGTATTTTTGGTGTAGAGCAAGAAGATGCTGAGGAAAAGTTTTCAGAATGAGTTTCAGATAGAGTCATATTTAAGTTATCCTAGCTGACTCTTTCACTATAGCGGGTACCGAAAGAGTAATGTCTTGATGTGAAGTTGTGTTGCTGATCAATTGTCTTCTCTATTGAATCTGTCCAACGACAGTGAGTAATTTTTGGTAAGGGACCTGCAAAGTGCAAAAAGTTTAATTCCTTATATTATAAAATTCCCGTTTTGAAATACAGAAAACACATTTTTTGGACACTAAGCAGTCTCTAAATGTTAAAAGTGTTTGCCAGGCCTCAACACGCATTTCATGCGCCATCACAAGCTTCACGCGCTATTTATTCACCTTGAATTGCTAACTAGGCTATATATGTTTTACAATATTTCAGATTTCTGAAAAAATGCAGCAGGCTATATAAAACACAACAATTCAAAAATACAAAATATAATTAATTACACAGCAATGCATTGCAATCAATCCGAGCTGTGCATTATGTTATCATTGGATCTAAGGCTATCCCCAATAGCCGATTTTATGATTCTAATTTAAGTTAATTAAATTAGACAGATTTCGCAATGCAGTAGCTCTAGCCCAGTCTATAGGCCCCATTCAATGTCTATAAGCAGTATGTTTTATATACCCTGGCTGATATCTTCCTCTCTGAAACATTAGCCTACAGCCGTGAACCGACACACTAATGCGCACACTAGTTCAAACTCATGCGTCATATGGTCGACATTTGTCCAACATCAGTGAACTCTGTTCAAAGTAAAATTCGAATAATTCCACAACCCCTTAAAAATGTTACCTTGAGGTTTGATACTGTAGTTTCATAGGGTCAAGATTTAAAAAGGTTGCGCTGTCAATTCTTATGTTCAAGGGAAACAATCGTGTTAACCTTTTTCCTAATTCGAAGTTCTTCTTTTTTCCCCTCATTCTCTTTATTGTTTTCTATAGTACAAAGGGTTTTCGCTTTTTCTACAGCCATTCGCAGTTTTATGGTAGACACTGGGAGGATTTTTAGTGGTCAAATTCAAGTGCTGTGTCTGGGCAGCTGTCTGCTTTCTTTGTACTTGGATGCAAGCATCATGTACGTCAACCTTTTATCCGTTAAAAGGAGCAGTAAACAAACTAATGTCATAGCCACATACCTCTCGATAAAATGCATTGGTTTAGTAGGGTGTGGTGTGGGTTTTTCAGAATGTTTGCGTCAACACAGTAGGACTATGAATAAGGCAACCAAAAACAGCCCAGTCTAATAATAACTAAACCCGAAATGTTTTGGCTAACTGAAATGACGGTAGCCTACTGGCGCAGTTAATTTTGGGCTGTACATCATGAATAATATGTTTGAGAGAATAAAATGTAGGCCTATCTTTTTAAATTGAAGGCTTTTGTAGTTTAGCGTTGATGCTGTCGGCCTATAGTTTACTATGAAACAGGGAAGAACACGCAAAGGCATCTATTTCTCAACAAAGGTATTTTATTAAATATTTTAAAAAACAAAACGTACACATGTATAGGATAGACAAAATGTAGGCTATTCAAGTTTCAAGCATCAGACCTATCCTATGTGTTCTACTATTATTGTGTTTAATACCCTTGAACAAAATAGACATTATGCTTTCAAACAGACATTGTAAGATAAATGAATGAACTATTATGTAGGAAAAGCACCAAAAGACTAAAACCACAAGACTAATGGGATCTTGAGGCCTACCTAACGCTATGTTGCACTAGCCATCTTCAGTTTCACATTTAGCCATCCCATAATAAAAGTAGTTACACATAGCTTAATGTTCTTTAGACATTTTATGATATTATACATACACCATTCATTTTGACACTAGTATATAATGTATTGTGTGCATACCTTATGCAATATGCGGGTATTTTCTTAGCATTTGTGTATAACTTTCTACATTACATTTGTGAGGGTATCATCGCCCAAAAGGTCGGCTGTGCCGTTACTTGAAATTTTGGATTGGACTTTCGGTGTAGGCTCTGTTCCTCACGGTCTCCGTCATGATCCAAGTCGAAGGCGAATAGAAGTAGGCTAAAACATAGTAGATGGTGTTCAGTAGATGGTAGATTCTTGCATATCCATTTAGTTCACATCAAGCTTTAGGCTGTAGCACGAAACATGTTTGGGACCACGCGTTAGAAAGACCACGCCAAAGTATATTGTAATGGAGCTCGGCATTGTTTGTGTATTTTCATAAGCTGCAAATGTCAGGTCTATGCCGTCAATGCTAAATCATAATGGACAGTAAAAATACGCATGAAATCTTCAAGTTAGTTTAAGAATGCATTTCAGTAAAAGCCTCGTCGATATGCATCGGTCCCAAAACTTGACACACATATAGCGTCGGTGAGCAGTTCAGTATATTTGTGTCCACAATCTTCAATATTGAGGTGAAACATATCTGAAAAAGAGAGCACCTCAAGTGTGGTCCTGGGATCCTGATCTCATTATAAAAGGAAGAATGCCCTATAAGTGCTTTATTCGCGTAAGCATGCATATGTCTAATGTGTTTTCCAGCATTACAATGGGCTAGATGAGAGATAATGAAGTTCATGATACTCTATAAAGAAAAGTATACTTATAAAATGTTATTGATCTTATCTGCCATAAGCTTTTGACATAAGATTATTGTTAACTAGAGGGCCTATGTATTTGTTTTTGTAATACGGTTTTGGTAGTCAATTTAATAATATTATTAGTATCAGCCTACCATATTGTTGGTAAAAGTACTACTATAAGACCACTACTATTATTATTTAGTAGTATAAAGAGTATACAAGGTATTTCATAATGATAATAGTAGCACCACAATCATATATAGATCATTGTAGTAATAAACAATACATCTTACCTGTGTAAAGGCTATACCTTTTACAGTAGGCCACTCTATGGTCTAGCCTATTAGAGGCAGATTCCTATGCTATGCTATGCTAGTACTAACCATATAGTGTACTTAAACACATAATGTTCTCTTTGTAATTGCCAATGGCATAAGCCAACAAACAGGAATCTGTTACTAGTTTTCCTAGTGCTCCTGTGGTGTTTTGAAAATTAATCGTTTGAACCTCCTAGATCTTACCTAAGCGAACCACTCCTACACATCCAAGTGTTCCAAATTGATATATGACAATATCTACTTTCGATCACGTGTCTCGGAGCGACTTAGACGGATTGCGCGTCATCTCGCCTTCCCAATTTTTCCCCTTCTGCAGTTCGAATCCAAAACATCTATCTATAGTACGGAGTACGAGGGAAAGATGTTTAACTCGGTGAATCTGGGCAACTTCTGCTCCCAGACGCGCAAAGACCGGACATCCGAATTTGGGGACAGAACAGGCTGCGCCTCGAACATCTACCTCCCCAGCTGCACCTACTACGTCCCTGAATTTTCAGCCGTCTCTTCTTTTCTTCCACAGGCCCCATCGCGGCAAATAAGCTACCCATATTCCACAAATCTGTCACAAGTACAACCGGTGCGGGAAGTTTCCTACGGATTGGACCCCTCCAGTAAATGGCACCATAGAAGCAACTATGCTCCGTGCTATTCAGGAGAAGATCTGGTGCACAGGGATTGCCTTCCGCCATCCACCATGACAGAAATGCTTATGAAAAACGAGAGTGTGTACAGCCACCACCACCACCATCCGAGTTCCAATCACCCCTCGACAGGATTTTACTCCGGCGTGGGGAAAAACAACGTCCTCCCTCAAGGTTTCGATCGCTTTTTTGAGACCGCATATTGCAGCACGGACAATCAGTCAGACAGTTGTTTACAAAAAGGCGAAGCGAACAAGCTTGAGAGCGAGTCCCAGCAGAACACCGCTCTACCAGGCGCACAAGATCAGGAGAAGGACGCCGAAGATGAGGAGGAACATACAAATTCAGGCTCATGTACTTCTACAGCCACCAAGGAAGGCAACACTAGCAAGAACAGCCACTCGAGTAGGTACCGAAGCTGTAAATGGGGAAAGGTTAGGGGACTAGCCCGGTGTTTTGTCGGTCAGATTTTATGTGGAGTTTTATAAGCATTCAAAGGATTTTATTATAACCTACAAAGCTCTTTCTTCCAACGAGAAGAATTTTTACGATGGGAAAGCGCTTTGAAAAAAAAGGATGTTATACACAGACGCTTCTATCGTGGAGTCTGTGAAATTTTAAGAGCGCGCTATTGTGACAAATGCTAACTTTGATCATGAACTTGCGTTGGGCATTTTAAGGGATTTTCTTGTTGGGCTGTCGAGAGTAAAAACCAATTGGGCAGAACATTGCTTTTGGCGTCATGTGAATTTTCTTTTAACACTATAGCTATGCCCACTTTAAGACATACTGTGAGATCAAACACTTTTTGGTGGTTTGGTGTCTATCTACATATCTACATATCTACACATCTATACATCTATACATCTATAAATCTATATAGCTATAATAATCTGTGCGTGTGAGTGTGTGTCTAACTCTGTGTGTGTGTGTCGATATATTTGTAGCCTATCTCTTTCTGCCTATGTTCATGTACGTCTCTCTGTTTATATAACCTGTAGCTTATCAATCCGTCTCAAGGTAAGTTTTAATAAGCATTGTGATTACTTCGGAGTCAAATCTCGGATAACTGCCTAGACGAATCAGCCTTAAAAAACCCTATGTTATGGTCTATGGAGTATGCATGAATCAGGCAGTAAGTGTTCTTTGCGAAGTACAAAACCTTTATATCAAAACCAATCCTTGTGTTATCAGTTTCCAGTATCAAATTCAGGTCCAAAATCATTGTGACATACTATTTTCCTCGACTTTTAAAGTTTGGTGAAATTAAAGTAAATTCCATTCTAGATCCGTAGGCCTATTGATACACTCAGGCCCTATTGGTGCCAATGAAACTGCTGCGTAATGTTGCCTAATAATGCTTCACGACTTAAAGAGAATAATTGTTTGTAGTCTAATTCTTTCAACCTCCCTAATGTCCTTTAAAAACTATGATGGGTTGGTTATATCTAAAACCAATGTGGGCTATACGAGACTGCAAGTATTAATGATTCACATCTCATGTAAACATTATTCCATTCTTTTCATCCGCCACTTTAGTGTTTGAATTGAATTATTAGTTCCAAATAAATCGAACGCAAATTGTGGGGATTTACTGTTTTGTTATTTAATGTATGTGACAGATAAACACGTACTTACATCACGTAAGATGATATTCTTCGCTTCGTGGTTGGAACATTTAACACTCGTTATAGCTGATTTATCTGGTAGCCTACACGCAAAAGTGTAGGATGGTGACTAAAATGGTATAGTCGACACTCAAATTTCCATAACGTGCATTAATCCATAAATAGCATCATCATGTTGGCTAACTAAAGCTAATGCATTTTATGATGCAAAGTAACTGATTATGGCTCTTCCTTTGTGACAGATTCAGGTACCCCTCGTACAAGGAAGAAGAGGTGTCCATACTCCAAATTTCAGATTCGAGAATTGGAGCGGGAATTTTTCTTTAATGTTTACATCAACAAGGAGAAACGACTGCAGCTTTCCCGGATGCTGAATCTTACTGACCGACAAGTTAAAATATGGTTTCAGAATAGAAGAATGAAAGAAAAGAAATTAAGCAGAGATCGCTTGCAATATTTTTCCGGAAACCCTCTTTTGTGAATAGACGGCTCACGTCAAAGTTAGTCCTAGGTAAAAGACACTCCATTCTCATAGAGTTCTGAACATGGCTGACAACAAAGTCAAGTTATGTGTACCAATAATGGCTAATGCAAACAAAATGTTACGAGCTGAGCCTGTTTGTTTCTCAAACATTGGGTGTTAGTAGGCTACAGGCTACTTCGCCATTTTCCTGTAACCATACGGAACTTGTATTTCATACAGGCTTACGGATGAGTAGGATAATCATGTATATGTTGTTTTCGACTATTATAATTTGCGTCTATTTATCAGATTCTTAATTGTGTTCTTTGGATATTGTAGGCGACACATCACGGGTGGGTCTATTATTTGAACATTCTATAAAATGTTACAATCTGAAAGCCATGATATAGGCAATCTGAAATGTTCTGGTTCTTGTATAGCCTAGTGTACCAGTAGCTTATTCTCTTTTCAGACAGAGTCGCCTTTAATTGGCTAAGCCCACATTTTAACATCGAAAACTGTGACCTGTTAAACCTGTAATAATGTATTTCTTGTACAGACTATGCAATGTGCATTCTTGACTGTAAATATGTTAAGTTTCAATCTTCTTTACCCTTTCCCGCTGCTATTTTCTGTACACTGCCCAAACAACTTTATTAGCTTTAATGTCAACACTCTTTTAAATTATTCGCTTAAAATGTGGTGTTTTGTTCTTTAAAAGATGACAGTGATGTTGGGCCTGTGTATCATTAATATAAAAATACTGAAATAAAGCAAAATAATCAACAGACTATGGTGGCGGTTTTATTAAAGCCCTAATGAACTGAGTAAAGTGAACCAGCCAACAGGTATTTTTGATTACACCATTTGGGAATTTAGGGAGTGGGCCTGCGTGCGTCAGCCTATGGCTAGACTATTGATTTACTTTTATTGGGAGACTTAATTTGGATCATATTTGACACATCTAGTAAAATGCATGATGCTGAAATTATCAATGTATTTTGTAGAAATATTGAGTTGAAGTTTGGAGAATGGGATAAATACGATGCACACACTTACATTGCACACTCAATAGACGGACCAAATAGCTCCAAGAGTGCGCGTTTGAGCATTAGTAAGCACACAAGCTAGAAACTACATCTCAGACACGCACAGAAAAGGAGGGACATGATAACCTGCTTAGTGCCCACTAAATGGAATCGCTACTCTTGTAGTCTAGACACTGCCATAAAGACAGAGGCACTAAATGGCTATTTTGTCTCTTAATTGCACCGTCTGTTCTGGTGGAATGGTGTTCACTTCCGCAGTAAATAGTAAACAAGCAATACTGTCCGAACAGAAAATTTGGCAAGAGGTTTCAACATGAACTCGGGCCTGTGCACAAAGCCAACCACCCAACCCCCTCACATATAGTCCAGCCTCCAGCTCCCCCGCTCTCATGTAGACTTAGAATTGCGTATTGGAGAGCTAAGTCAAAGCTGTCCACACTCATCATTTAGACGCTTTCCAAATTCCAAATTAACCATTTTTACAGTAATTGTTGACTAATTGGACCAGGTGGTCTGAATATAATATGGTAAAGAAGGAAATGGTCCAGTCACTTTCTCTCTCTCTTTCTGTTGCTCTCTCTCTCTCTCTCTCTCTCTCTCTCTCTCTCTCTCTCTCTCTCTCTCCCTCTCCTTTTCTGTTAATGCGTTTTTGTGAATTTCTGTCGACATGTGTGCATGTAGATTGCACGTGTGTGCATTAAGTAAAATTTATAATTAAATGTAGCCTAGTCTTTGAACTTCAATAATGTCAAGGCCTTCACCTTTAACCCGTTGCAATAAAGTGGAATCAAGGAGCCCCTTTAGCCCGGAAATGTGTGCAGGAGGGGAATGAACCAATGAGAGTGAGTGGGAACAGAAAAAGGAATGTGTAGAGAGCCCAACTTTGACCCTCGCATTAAACTACAGCAGGTAACTTTGCCAACCTTAGCACGCCCAGTAAATACACTTTATTGACCCTGTAAAATGTATATGTTTTCATGCGTGAGGCGGTTTATAACATGTTGGCATGAGCTTTACCTGATATTTTTCGCAGGGTTGCATAAGTAACATTCGGTAATATGTAGAGGAGTGGAAATATGTTAGCCTACAATACAATAACGTTATAAGTAATTTGTGTGTGTTTTCGTTGGTGTGTGCGTGCACGTCTTTATTAGAAGTCTACAGTTTGTGTGTGCGTGTTATTGGCATGTGCGTGGGGAGGGGGGCGGGCGCGTTCATTTGTGTCTGCACTAGCGATTTTTGATATGCGTATGTGTGTGTGTATGGCCACAATGCCTCCATGGCTGTAAGCCGCAGCTTCCAGTCTATGCGAAAGAAGGGTGTGATGTGACAGGGGGAGGGATATGTGCACAGCGGAGATCAAGGACTTGTCTTGTCACACCCGCCAACCTTGGCCCTGGAGGATGACGTGTGAGATTTGTTGGACTTTTTCTGCCACACAACGTCAACATCCTCGAGATGCCTCTGAAACTGCCTCTCTGTCAACCACAAGGGGGGCTAGGATACTCCCCGATTCTATTTCACACCAGGGATAGCCATGTTTGACTTCTGTTAGTATAACGTTTCATTAGGATGTTATGCCGTAATTTAGCCTAAGTCTTCTAGTTTGACAATTTTCTGTTTTTGTGGGCAAGTGTCGATGGTTGAATAAATAGCCAACGCTGCGGATGCATGTTCAAGCTACCTATATTTGGACCATGGCAGTTTTCATACACAAATTAAACTGTCAGCATGAAGAGAGTGCGTGTGAGAAGATGCATGGTGTGTGATGAGATGTTTCAAATGTAAGGACGACCAATTTGAATCAAATTTGCTTGTTAACGTATATATATTTTTGGAGTTGTGATATAAATTGTAGTATGATTCTAGTTATTGTCATTGTCGTTGTTAATGTTGTTGCCAACTATGATAAGCTAATGAATGTAGGTCTGTAAATCTGACAAGCTAATTCACTTCCACGTCAATTATTAGTTATGTAAACAGGCAATAGTAATTGTACGTTCTGTTACAGTAATACTGAAAGATATTTTGCAACCTTTGCTGTAAACCCTGCAATTACGCAGAGGCCTATTAACAGAGCATCCTATGCAAACCTCTCAAAGAATAGCCTATGTGAAAGTATAAATGTAAAATAAAAAGGCCTGTAAATAAATGTGTTGTGGATCCTTCTTCAAAATATTGTCAGCTGCTACGTTTTAGTTTGTATGTCAATTAAAATGCTTCAGTCATGTAGCAACCTATCTAGGCCCATTTCAAAAACCACATGACTGCCGAGGCAAATTAGTTGGATGACACTAGCTCACTGAATTGTCACAGAACTGTATACTTGTAATTCTACTCTAATTTCTAAAGATGTGACAAATCATTGTAGACACAAATAATAAAATGTTTACCAGTCGCACTAATTAGGAATGGAACACATCATGCCCTGGACGTGATGTAAAGCTTTACATTTGGGGAAAGTAGCTAGTCTTTTGTGTGGTCTTAGGTGATGTCTACATTTAACATGATACCGATGTTCTTTGCTTTATTTCCTCTTTCTGATTTATAATTGCCTTAAAGACGTACATGCTGCAATCATAAATTCAGAATTGCGTATGGGGTGCTCGGGGCCTGCTATAGAGGGCACACGGCTGAACCTTATTACATCAACCTGGAGAGACATTTAATAGACTGCAATGAACAGAATTGTCGGTTTCTTGATTCCACAGTCATTGATTTAACACTGTGGTTGGTAAATGGTTTAAATATTTTTTTTCCAGGCCTCGGTGAGACCCCTGAAGGTGTGGCAGAGGAAAATGGACAGCATTAGAAGACGAACCTGAGTTTTTTTTTTACTGTAACAAATACAGCAAATGTTGACAAGTCGTTTTAGTCGGATCAAGAACTAAAACAGATGCTAGTGTTCCCTTCTGTGCGCCCACTGCCGTGCGTCAATGTTGTCCTCTTAAAACCATGTCCTACTGTGTGAAATAATATTTGTTATTATCTCTGAGCGTATTCTGCTTATAAAAAATACTACAAAAGACTGTTGTTATGGATGAACTTTAATGTTGCTACTCCCTTGTATTCCCAAAATACAACATTGAACAAGATATTCGAAACAACAACTAGGCTATGTGAAACATTACTGATTAACATAATGTAGGATAGGCAAATGTATTGCACACGTTAATTTAACACAAATGTATGCAGTTTTTTTACATGCACAAACACACATTTGGCAGGCGTACAATGTAGAATACGTATGTTCAAATGTCTTTTTATGATCTGCAGAAATGTGGGTGTTGTGCACGACAGCATTTTACATCAGGACCTAGGCTACTCCTCGCTAGGACATCCTGCAAATCACAATTACTTTTTTTGCCATATCATTGGTTACATATGTCAGCAAGATGTGCCAAGCTTGAACTAATACTCAATATAAATCTATCACGGTCAATTTCATTGAAAAAATGAAATATTTATACAGTGTGGATCATTTGAAATCCACTAACCAAGGACTCGAAATTGTACTATTACATTATTAAATACATCTTAACCTCGACTAAATGTATGAGGAGATTAAAACATAGTCTTAATTCTGAATGGAATCTAGATTTGTGTTAAGACAAAACACCATACAGCCTATACAAAGCGTAAATCTGGCCAAGCAGTTGGATATTTAGGTCTTTCCAATGTAGATTATATCTTAACATATGGGTAATCTTGTATTATTTCCAAATAGTTTTCTAAACATAATCTCCTGTCATACAGGTTCGTTGCTAAAACGTAGTATTCTAGCCTGGTCTTTGAGGTTACATGTGTGCCATAAACCCGGCATGCTTGGGCCCAGTACAGCTATTTGCATCGTTAGCTGTTAAAACCGGTCCTTTGTGGTCTACTGAGGCACGTTAGCCCTATTTAGATCGTATTTACGACTGGTCTATATTCCTATTGCTAAAACTCATGGAACACATTTACTAGATAAAAATAGAAGAGGTTTGTGTGGATATAGCTACTAATAATATCCTACATTTTCACGAGATAAAGAGTAACCAACGCTCTATTCTTTTTTCCCTCAAATAGAGACTCGGTGTTATTCAGCATAATATTAAAATACCACCCATGGGGAGACGGACCTTCTTATTAAAAATTCAATCTGCATAGAAATAGGCAATGATCTTACAAAACCAAAAATATTAGGATACTCACTTTGTGTTATGATATTCGGACATTTCTAGCACATACAAGATTTAACCTGCATTATGGCTATTCAGGGCTTACGTGTTAACCTGTTCAGTAAAAATATCCGTTGCAAATTTGCTATCTTTAAAGTTAACCATCCTATTTCGCTTGTTTTTTAAACAAGGAGGAGGCTACACAGAGGACTTTACCATGACGACCCTAACCTTAACCCGGTGTTTAACAGTTAGAATAAGCGTAGGCCTACTGCAATTTGTTGTATTTCCTGTTCAGAATGAAACGAAGCAAATATGCTATGTAGGGCCTACTGAAATTCATTAAACAAGATACACCTATACCGGGATAGCTGGGACATTTTTGAAAGAGAAAACTAGGCTATTTATGAATCCGCTTGGCATTTGACATGCTCTAAAAATAATAAAACCATCAATTTGAACATTAACATGCTCACATGTACTGCCATTCCTTACTCCAGGTAAGGCTATATATTAAACGTTTCAATGTTTTAATTGTTGACTATTTCTATGTTTAAAATTATATTTTAACCTCGGACTAAAAGTAACATGTTCTCAAATCATATTAATGTTCATCCTCTAATTTATCACACAATGTAGGCTATTATTAATCAACAGCAAAGCATAGGCTATTTATAGTCATCTATGCAGTTCAAGCATATAGCCCCACTGAGTTTTTATCAGTTCGACTAGAGCCTAGCAACATGCCTGCAAAATCCTTCACATCTCTTTGTTCTCCTGCCTGTCTGTATGCTGTCTTTGCGTCCCTTTTTCGACTAGATGGCGCCCTTGCTCCACGCAAAACCTTATTTGACTACCAACTTGACCGCGTTGACGTCAGCGCAGTCTGGAGCATCAAGGCCACTTCCACATTGCGATTGGTCTGAAAATCACATGACATGGCTCCTAGCATCCATAATTATGTTACTGATATTTTTGCCCCCCAAAAGATGTCAGCGTCCTACTGTCCTTATTCTCATCGACAAAGCCGATGTCACTGGAACAAAAAAAGAACTGTAATAGCAATTTAAAAAATGGCATGCCCGAATAACATAACAGCAGGTAACTTCCTTATGGATTCCTTGATGGGAGGATCATCTTCTTACAGAGGTGAAGGCTATTCTGGCAATCCTGGAATGTACATTCAAACGGCTGCTGACTATGGATGTTCAGTGATGAGAAATATTGGAAAAGTTGGACAGTCCCTTGTCAAAATAGATGACGTTCCTCTGGGAAGTGTCTCTCTCAGTGCATACCAAGATGCGCCTTACCTGTCATCTCAAGTGGGTACTTTGGGTGCGGGGTTCAAAACTGGCATGAACGAGCAACCTGTTGCCCGGTGTTTACATCCTTGCTCGTTTCCAGCGGGCAACGTCAAAGAGGAGGCGTTTTGTTGTCTTTATAGTGACAGTGGCAGGGCTGAAGAGGTAACCGAGTCGGCCACTTACATCCGGCTTGGAGACAACAGCCAGTCTGACCAAACCGTTGTCTCGTCACCCGAGTGCTTCCAAACAACTCAAATGTACAGCCGAGAGAGGCTACAGTTCGCTCCAGACTTTGCTTTGGTCCAACCAACAGCATCGCCAACTAAATCAACGGAAAGTGTCGGTAAACCGAGCCAGGGCGCAAAACTCCTGGCCTCGAAGGGCGAAGATCAAAAACAGAGAAATGTCAGCAAGGAGAAGCAGGCCAAGACTGACAGTTGTTCTGATAACTCCGACGAGGATTTTAAAGGTAAACCCCAAAAACACCCCCTCTCTCTATCTCTCTCACTCACTTTCTCCTTCTTTCTCCCACACACACACACACACACAATAAACTGACTCGTGTAATTGTTTTTAAAGATAGCCCTTACCCTTTATAACAGACGACCCTTTCATTCCGCAATAATGTTTAATTGCAATAGTAATTTCAACAAAACCGAAACCTTCAAATTGTGCAAAAAAATGATGTTGATTAAAGTCAAATAAAATGAAATACCTAGAATAGGACTGCTATTGACTGCTATTTTCTGCTCTGCGTTAAATGGGGCGAAGTCATAACATACATACGAGCAAGCACTGCTTAACAGGAGGTTATAGTAGCCGTGGCATTTAACACCTTTCTATTAATGTGAGAATGTGAGATGGGCAGTTATCATTGAAATAAACACTCTCACACACTGTAGTGCTCACATATTGCGTAGGCACACACACAGGAACAGAAACACACACACACAATGGGTTGAACTGTGCAAAATGTAGTGGGATAAGCATTGACTGTGAATCATTATTATTATTTGTACATTTTAGAAATAGTATGCCCTACAGATCCTATTACGGATAATTCCACGGTGTAGCCTACTGCGTATATTTACGACGCAAATGCAGCTATAGTTACATTTAGAATGCCCTACATTTTATAAGTTTAAGTTAACACATCTTCTGTTTTCAGTTTTCAATTAAATTATATATATATTTTTATGAATGAGGGACTCATATTATGCTTATTTTGCTCTTCAATTTCTATTTAACCTTGATGGCCAAAGTGTTGTCTGTTGGCTCCTTATTAGGCCTACACTTTATCAAACGAAAACCAAACCAAGTAAAAATCTAGAAGTTTAACATACCTTTTGCAAGTAATTATGATTTAATTAACTATAATAATATTATCAAAAATGTGATTTGAAAAAAAATCACGTTGAAAATGTGAATGTGATTCAGAAGTCCTTGGCTATTTTGACAATTTTCGCCATCCACGGAAGCCAACTCGGCCTACTGCTTTTTTTGTTGTCTAGTCATCAAATTATTAGGCAATATATAGGCTACACATTTTGAAAGAGTGTTCTCTATGGTGGTTCACTATGTCAGTCTTCCAAACCTTTATTGAGTGTTTTTAAGCTGTTATAAGTTCGCTTATTCCATTTCCTCACTGTTTTGGGTCGGCTGCGAACCGAGTGTATATACACTTCATTCAAAAACAAGCAACTAGGCTTTACAATTTTCATTAACATCTCTGAAACTCTTCATTTAGGAAATAATTTACACATGTTCTATATTTTATTACTATTTATGAACATTCTGATAATGTTATCGGAGGTAAGCGAACAGTGTACCACCTTGAGTTGCCTTTAGCCTGTATGCTAAAGGATCAGTCTTTCAGTTGCCTTGGTTTCGGTGCTAGACTATTGTAGCTGTTGCGTAATACTATATCTAGATAGTAAGGGTTCATTGTACTATGGCCACACATTTGAACGTTTTACCCTATCGAGTGCAGTTTTTCCCCAGAATATGTTTGAGTGTTGTGGGCCTACTGAGTGTGCGCGTTGGTGTGTGCACATCATTGAGTCTTCAAATCAAAACAATAGCTTTATAGCAATACTAATTCAGGTTTGGGTGTAGGATCTGAGCTGTGTAGGCCTATATGATACTTAGGACATGCACTGAACTTGAATAGTGCACTTCACATTGTAAAAATAAAAATAAATTAAATTGTTTTTTGCATTTCTCCCCGCAGAAGACTGCTCATTGGAAAACGCAGTGGGAAACTGGCTTAAAGCCAAAAGTGGACGAAAGAAGAGATGTCCATACACAAAGCATCAAACGCTGGAGCTGGAGAAGGAGTTCTTGTTCAACATGTATTTGTCTCGCGAGCGCCGTCTGGAGATCAGCAAGAGTATCAATCTGACTGATAGGCAGGTCAAGATCTGGTTTCAGAACCGAAGAATGAAACTGAAGAAACTGAATAGGGAAAGTCGTGGTCGGGAGCTCACACCAGTCTTTAACTTCTCCTGAACCCCCCAAATATTTCTAAACCATTACACATAGACACACATATTCACATACAAACGGTATCTTGTAAAGACAAACGCAACGAAACTCCACAAACAATAGGCTACTTAAAACACATACATACACACACACACAGCGTGCCTTCATATACTGAACAAGTTTGAAACAATACCAAAAAGTGAGGTTTTTGGTCAAGTATGTATAGATTAGATCCTTGTGAACATTGTTGCATACTGGCTAATGATAACTGTTATGCCCTGGCCTTAGTGTCCATGAGTAAGGGTGAAGGCCTAAATTTGACACTTCACAACTTCAAGTTGTTTTATTCAACCATTGTCATGAAGGAAGCTGTTGACCTCTGAGAAATGTTCTGCACAATAATAGTTTAATTGTCTAGTCTTTTTTGGTAAAAGCTATTTCCGTGCGATGTAATTTGCATGCACATCAGTATACATCATTTTATAACTCTAGGAGAAAACGTCACCAAAAGAATAAAAATATGGGATTTGGAAAGATATAAACTACAGTTTGTCCTTCAGTAGGTTGTATCCTCTCTGGCACTGCTGTTGAGAATGAAGGAGAGGGAGACTGTGGATGGTAGAGAGAGGGATCATGGCAGTTTTAATATAAGTGAGAGACCATAACGTTGATTTAAATATTATCCAGGTGACCACAGTAAGTCAAGGTCATAAAATTGTAATGTCAGGTTCGCACTGGAAAGCGTTGGGGGTGGTTTTTATGATCTGCAAATACAATGTGCTGCTGCAGTAAAAGATGCGTTTAAAGGTGTGTGGAGGAGGGCTAATCCACATAGTAGAAAGACTGCAATGTGCTGGATTCACCGGCTCGCTCCACGGGAAGCGGCAGCCCCTCTATTCAGGATAATGAGCTCAACCTCAACCAAGAAACGGAATGGATCATTCAACAACCACAAACAACAACAACCAACGCATGGATAAATACGATCACGAAGATGTCAGTGAATGTAAAGGTAAGGCAAGATCTAATGTTGATCTATAATCTGGAAGGCATGTCTGTTGATTGTGATTTCTTGGCATTCCTTTTGAGGATGCTTGGCATAGTGGGACTGATGACATCAATGCAACTGATGTGTCTGTTCTGAGACGAGACTTTTTTTAGCTGCCGTTGGTCTTGTGGTTGCTGTTGGGCTATGAGCCTATAGCCCTGTCTTCTCTTCAGTCGGGTTGATTGTGTCACAGCCGAGTAGCCTACACATCAAGGCCTGATTCATGGTTGCTTATAAGATCCAAGAATGGTTGAAGTTTTCTCTCTCATACATTTTCTGAATTGATTATAAACCTGTCCACCTCTGATTTGTTAGTCTACAAAATATTAAAGGGGTTATCATCAACAAACGTGTTTTAGCACCATGAAGAAAGTAGCACAAATGTCAATTGACGTGTTGTCATTTTGGATAACCGCTGTGTTGTGGTATAAAATTCTTACTTGAATTTGTTGCTGATTTGGTTGCCGTTTGCTGATTGCTTGTTCATCTTGTGGATTACCCCGTTGGCGCGCAGCTGAAGCGTGGTTTAGGTAGTTTCATGTTGTTGGGATTCGCTTCCTGGCTCGGCAACAAGAAACTGCCTTGATTACGTCAGTTCGTCTTCATCAAGGGCGACAATTTACGTTAAATTACACCCTAGGCACTGAAGTCCCCGCAAATGGCATTGTAAATGAACTGAGCAGCAATAGCCGGGACAGAGACGTTTTCCTTCTTAGCTGTTTTTGTGGTGGACTGTAAAACGTCCTAAGGCTCTCAGAGGGAGAATAGGTTGTAAACAACATGGGGTAAACTTCGACCACTTTGTATTGCCTCTCAACTGCTTAAGCTCTTCTGCATATGTTTATTTCCTTATTTCAACAGTGAAATATTTGACTGATTAGCATGTAAAAACTGGTGAAAAGAACCGAGATTTGTATATTATGAAGAGAAGGACTATCCAAAGATGTCTAGAGGTGTGACATGTTGCAGGTTTTCTCACATTATCATAGGCTACACCTTATCATTCCATACCAGTTCCAAAAAAAGCTTATTTTCAGGAGAAAATATCTAGATCGTTAAATCTATTTTTTCTTTTTTTTTTGTGATTAAATGAATGATATGGTATTACCTTCAACAAAGAATAATCCCATGTGAAAGTATTCGAAGCGTAAAATGTTAAGGTACATTGAGCGGCTTCTCATCTTTTGTGTCAATGATACTGAGAGTGTACATACATGTTTATTAAGGTATGCCAGATCAAAAAAATGTTTTCTAAAATGGTACCAACATTTGTCATCGGGAGGAGGTAAAGTGGGCGAGATTAATACTGTATATGTCTTTGTAATTTGTACAATACTTTGTACAAATTCACTCATACTTTGTGACATACTGCAAATGTGTTGGTTTCGTTTTTAACGTGACCTAACAGATTATGTGCTGAGCAGTCACCAATAGCTTCTGGTTTTCCAATGCATGACTGTTGAGAACAAGTCGTGTAAAATATACAGGGCCTATATATTTTTTGTTTTGTTTAACCACCGTCAGTTGGCCTACATTTTATTTTTAAGAGCATGCTGATTGTGATTGGCCTATATTAGAACAACAGTTCCCAATCAGGTATTTTGTGATAATACTTTGTGTTTACAATGTTGCCTACTATTAGGCCTACCTTGATACAAGCTCTAGGCCTTAGTACTATTTATGTGTGATTTGTACACGCATGGGTTTCCTGGGATTGCTTGCATGGTTGACATGAAGATAATTGTCACCTTTGTCATGATGGATCAAAAGTGTATCAATATGTGGACTACTAAAAAAAGAGAACCGATGTTTGTCACACGGCTGCTTTCTAACCTTTTGTAATATATTTGTCAGATATTTTTGTCGTTTTTGTTATCATAAACTAGACGTGTTTTATATTGCACAGTCAAGTCTCATTTCTTCCGTGGGAGAACAGTGTTATATTTGCTCGCCATTTTGCCTTGTTTTCTCAACCCCCCGCACCCACCCAGCTTCTTTTGACCGCTGTGCCACTGGAGGAGACAGTCTGGAATCCAAAGTCACTTTCATTCAGCTTGGTGAATGGTGTTTTCTCTGGAATGCATCACTGACAAAGAGTTTACAGCACTGGAAACGGCCGCCACAAAACTCAGATTGCCCATACTGAGATAACGCAAAGGGGCCCTAAAACACAACAAGCGTAGGCATTAAATCTTTTGCCACCTTAGGAGATCTACTTTTGTATATCGCTTTTTTATTTATTTACCAAAGCTCAATAATATAGGCTGCGTGTACATGTCGATATGTTATGTGGTACATTATATGGTACAGAAAATTGTAATAGACTGCAACTTTATTTGGGAAACGTTCGTGTTCGTGTCCCACTTATCGTCCGACAGCAATGAATTGGAATATTAGTTCATCATAAACGGGATAGCATAACCCTTCTCAAACCCTTTTGACAAACAGGTGCGGTATGAATGAACGTAACGAGTGACGTGAACGTATTTTGAGTAAACTTAGAGTAGCCTATGTTCTTCCAAACCAATCGTTTACTTAATTAGTGCAGTATGCTTCTCATAACTGAGTATTTGCTTGCTTGCTTAGGTGATATTAATAATAGGCCTATAGGCCTAATGCAATAGATGTTGTGACCGATTTGGGAAAAACATATCTGGACCAGTTTTAATATAAAGTGCAATAATGCAGAGCCGACAGCTTGTTCCGTAGCCTGTCTTTATTTGTTCTAAAGTAAAATGAAGGTTGTCTTCCAAACTGACCAGAGGCACGAAAACAGATTGTTGTAAATACATGGGTCTTTGATATGACATAAATGCATAGTTTAATACCCTACTTTTCAAGATTCAAGGTAATTCAGTAGCCTATAAGTTCTTCCACAACGTTGGTTAATACCAGTGGAGATAATCTATTATCGTCACAAGATAGGCTGCATAACGTAAGAAATTAACATAACAGATACATGAAGTGTTCTCCTCTCATCCAATATTTTTCTCGTAGACAACCGTTTTCAACTCCACGGCCTCGATATACTGAATCGGACAGTTATTATTATTAATATAAGCCGTTTTAACTCAAATACCTGGCAAATTATTAATTACTTTTTCATATTTTATTCCGTCATATCCTCATAAAGCTTGCTGTGTAGAATTATAGCAATATGCATCAACATCTGCTGATCTGAAGATAATGCTATCGAATCTTACGCATTACAATTGTTTACCTTTACCCTTTTACCTTTGGGTAACCAGGCTATATGGCATCGGTCACTGAGCAGTAGCCCCTTCGGGCAATTGCTTTGACGTTGCGCATCACAAGTCCAAATTAAAAGGCCTAACAAAAATACAACGAATGAATAGCGCTTGGAGGAACGCTGAACATCAAGTGTTTTTAACATAAATTCTCCCTAATATAAACAGTAGCCTACTGGCCGTGCTCATGCGATTTCATCGTCTAAATAACGTAGATTTCATAATCTAAATAACAGAGTTCATCGTCTAAGTAACATAGGCAACCGATATTCTCTCAACATTGACCCGCAGCGTTCTCGTCAGTGATATTATAGTTATTTGAGCCCAAACCTGTCTCTTAAAGTCTCAACTAAACCACCAACAAACCTAAATATAATATAAGTTGGCCATCATGGACATTCCTTGATTCCTTATTGATTTTAAGATGTTTGAGGTGATCATTCTAATTGCATGATCCGAATGATCTGTCCTCGTCGTCCCATCGCTGTGGACACAAAGTCTTACTTAAATACATGTTAAGAGAGATTGGTGTACAGTTTTGTGAAAACCTTTACAGATGAATGAAAACCTTTAAAGATGAATGAATATAGCTTTGTTGTTTGGAAATTTGAAATGTGGAATATGTGAAAATCAAGTCCGCTGCCTACCCTCGGTCATAGCGTTTAGCTTTGTATTGCCGTGGTGTTCAAAATGAAAACTATGTTAATATGAAAAAAGCCTAACTAATATGTTAAGACATTATACATTTCTATACCAAACATTTGCAATAACCTTAGTCATAGACCTAATAGGCAATCATTAAGTAAACTTCGATTTAGTGCTAGGTCTAGGCTATACGCACAACATATCATGATATCTTCCTGCATGGTCCTTCAATGTTGGTCAATAAGTTAAACTTGTGTATGTTAAACTGTGTTACACAGCTAAATGTACATATTCTATGTGTGTATGGTGTATTAGCATGTCAAAACATGGTCAGAGTCTAAATATAAAGTGTAGCCTATAAAAAATAACTATATAAAAAGCACAGTAGCCTATAGAAAATCTGCAGATTAGATATTTTTATTAGAGTAACAATAAATCACATTAAAATATGGGATTATAAGAATACAGGACAAACAAGTGCAACATGAAGACACGACAAATGCATTAGCCTCATACAAGTAAAAACGTTATACCCTATAAAGCTTATTTCAGTTGTTTATTTAAACATACAGAGATGCAACGTCTGTTCATATAGTGCATGTGCATGACAGAAGCCTCTTGGGAAATCTTCTGAAACCTGAAAGCATCTAAAAATAAAAAAATAACCAGGCTGTGAGACACAATGAACTGAGAAGGCTACATGGAATGTTATATGCAAGGAAATTTGACCCCAAATCAATTCGATAATCTTGGGCATGAGAAAAACGGAAATGGGTCGGAACTGTGTTTAGGGAGAAGATCACCGTAGCCTATAATGGATTTTTTCACCTGTCTGACTTTCACAATTTGAGATTTGCTTTCATAGATCTAAATAAAGGACACATTTCAAAAGCATGTTCAGATCAGTGTATTATAAAAATCCACAATCAGTAGAATTCCGTCAATTTCTAGATGCGTAAAGAGAGGGTGTGAACATCGTCTATGCCTTTGAATGTTTACTCTATAGCTAATAGCAGTTTTACCACTAAATATATAGCCTTATATTCCCAATATTATTTACAATAGGTTCTGCTTACCCACTATGGGGTCTTCACATAGCTAATATGACGCAAATCCTTTGGTAGAGTTTAAAATGTAATGGCTGGATCTGACAGCAAAGAAGTCTGAATTTGACGCAAGCTATAGCTAAAGCACACAGGCCTAGTGAAAAGATTTGCGGTAAACTGCTGAAAAGTAAGTAGTGAAATAAAACTATTATATTATGTCCTAATTAGTCTAGATTGAAACTTTTTAAAAGAGTGTACCGCAAAGAATGTATAGACTTAAAATCTGTATGAAATGCATGCAATAGTTTCCGTGTGGAAATCTAGACCACCTGAATAATCTCTGATAGAATGTGTAAGGATGTCTGATGTGTCTATGGAAGTAAACAGCAGGCCGAAGCCATTTGTTTTAAGTCTTGAAAATATTGATTTGGTTGCTTGTTCTGATGTCTAAACTATGAAGTTAAACGTTTGCTAAAACGTGATTATATCAACATATCACAGGTAATAATAGACACATATACACATATAATTATATACACACCACTATTACTGCAAAAAGCACGATCAATGTCAATTTTCAACACCCAGTCGTCAAAAGCGTTCGTCTTTAATTCAACACTCATTTTTATAGGTTTATAAATGAATCTTGATACACTACGCCGAAATGGTGTATATGGAATACATACCTAGAACGCTATTGTTTTTTGTTTCTGAAACGAACCTTTATTGTCTCTCTCTCCTATCCACTGTCGATGGAGTCCTCAACGTTCTTGTTTGATGAGACTTCACTATCACAGTGTTAGTTTTATGTTGAGCTAGGAACTCAACTGCAGTCTTATTAACGACACGTTTATGAACAATCAAATGGTCCTCGTAAAAATTTATTGAAGGACATAAAAGCATGCACGGCCACTTGCTGAATGTAGCCCGCATAGCGTATTGGAAACATTTTAAATAACCAAAGTTTCCTCCGATAACCTCTAAAGAATTCTAACTTAGAAAAACAACTATAATATGCATTAGCGATCCAAACAAACTATTTTGCTGTCTATTTTGGTGGCTAAATTTGGGCTACGTGGACTTCAACAGGCTATACTACTCACCCTTTAAGAAACAGGGGCGACTTGCAAGCATGACTTTTGTAACACGAGTTCTGTCATATTAAACATACTGATTAAGAATATTAAACCCTTTATGTTGCCTATCTAAGATTGTATAATCTATTTTGATACTGACCCATTAGGCCTACGCCCAGAGCGCAGGGAGACGGAGAGATTAGGCTAGACAGAGATTGATTACACCAACAAATAGTACCTTCCATGATTTTGAGCACAGCCAATGTTGGCAAGGTTTATAATATTTTGAATGCTTTTAGAAATCCAATTTTATAGATAAGTTAAAATTGCAAGGATATTATACGGATGAATTTACCTCTTATGTCTCCGACAAGAAGACGGATATTCTAAAATCCCTTTCAAGTGCATTGGTATCCTTCCTATAACTCGCGCATTGATCCACTGTGCACTGTTTGTGGGGGTAAATATAATCACGTGTTGGTGAGGGAGCCAATAGCAGCTTGAGAAGCTTTGAGAAATAATTACCTGCCTTGATTGTTCTATGGGTAGATAAAAAAGTACACATACACTCCATATAATAATCGGATGCATGTAAAAGAGACGGGGAGCTTCGACATGTCGACCACGGGTCCCATAAGTAATTACTATGTGGATTCTTTGATCAACCATGAATCTGAGGATGTTCTTGCGGCACGATTCGCAGCTCCTGGTTCGCACCCCACCGGCCCTCGACCGTCGTCTCTTGTACCGGAGTGTGGAGACTATCCCTCCTGTAGCTTCGCCCCGAAACCACCCGTTTTTACTACCTCTTGGGCCCCTGTTCACACCCAGTCCTCAGTGGTGTACCACCCATACAGTCATCAACCTCATTTAGGCACAGACTCGAGGTATGTGCGGTCGTGGCTGGAGCCGATCTCCGCTGCCATGCCCTTCCATGGCTATCCAACGAATAGCAGACACTATGGACTGAAGCCCGATGCCTTCCAGGAGCACAGAGCCGGCGACTGCCTGAGCTCCAACGGACGCACCTATACGGAGTATCTGTACTGCCCCTCCGCTGACATCCGAGAAAAGACACAGCAAAACATCCCTTCTCCCGAGTCGGAGCTCCTGCCCTCCGGGAAGCATAAAGACGATAAGCCAGAACTAGATCCGAGTAAGTTCAAGCTTCTTTTACAACCGGCTATGGGGGTTGTTCGGCTGGAATTCTGGTTATTGCATTTGCTTAGATGTAGGCTTGCGTTTTTCAATAAAAGAGATTATAGGTTGTTTCCACCTCCTTTCTGTCCTCAACTAAATGCCCTCAGCTCGGGACTAGCTCTAAAAACTATAAAGACAAAGTAGTATAGGGCTATAAAACTAGAAGCGGGGTTATAAAATGCACTCGAAAACAACTCTGCTGTTAGGGAGGCTATGACTTTGGCTGGATACCGCAATATGTTCAACACTTTTACGCATAACAAGTGCCAAATTCATTTTACGCATACGAATTGGCAAACATTCCAAAAATTGTTTTATATAACATTTTAGTTTTTTAGTTTTGGTACTTAAATGGAGATACTTAGAATTAAATTGTGCTACTTCATATAGGCCTATCAAGTATTATCCAGATAATTTTTTTGTATAGGCTATACAGACATCTTACCATTTATTCGAGTTTAGCGCTCACACAGATATCTCAACTTGAAGAATGTTTTGGACATATTCGAGGACTTTTTCTACCGTCTTAAAGGCTTGAACCACGGGCCGTTTTATGGGCCTATAAAGTGAATAAGCGCATTGAGTATTTTACGACAGCATTTCTATTAACTTGGAAAGGAAGTACAATGCAGAACAATCTTCTTAAACGTAAATAGCAGCAATGCAAAACCACCAGATACATAGGCACACTTAAGTTATACATGATGTATTACCATACGTTATTATGTAGAGATTGTAACACTAAATTGAGGCACTGACCTTTTCAATGTGTATGTGCTTTGGACAACTTTGATATTGCTGACTCAACTTGATTTATGTTTTAAATATCATGTATTGATTTGCAGATAATCCAGTCGCTAACTGGATACACGCACGGTCAACAAGAAAGAAGAGATGCCCCTACACAAAATACCAGACTCTCGAACTCGAAAAGGAATTTTTGTTCAATATGTATCTTACCAGAGACCGCCGGTACGAGGTTGCCAGAGTCCTAAACTTAACAGAGCGCCAAGTTAAAATATGGTTCCAAAACCGGCGGATGAAGATGAAGAAAATGAATAAGGAAAAATCTGACAGCAAAGAACAGTAAATGTGGCCCAGCTGCAGTAGTAATGGACAGAATCAGACAACCATGCTAACCACTATTGACAACATGGACAACAAAGATAAACCAAAATAGACCATGTTCCTTTCACATTTGTCTGTTTCGTCTATTTTGTATTAATCCGAATATCTGTTTAATGCCGACTTTTTTGTGCACCTTACTTTGTTCATTTTTGAAAATGTAAGGAAACTTCATCAGTAACTCAGATTGATCGATTATTGGGATAAAATAGCCTACGTAACATACAAGACCATTTTGGAGTATAGGTCGAAGTCTAATTAAGGAACTTCCCAAGCCACAAGAAAGAAGATACTTGAAATATTTTGAATTCCATCAGTCCATAATTTATGATGTCCGTGTGAATGTCTTTTTATGTTTATTTCTATTGTATGTTGTGCAGGTGTTGCATTCTGAACAGAAACAACACATCTGCTACCTGAAAAAGTCTGTCTTTTGTCTTTGTGATAACGTAGTTGTTGTTGTACACTATTATGTGCATCTCACGTTATTTTTTATTGTATAGTTTCATTTAGAGTGTAGTTATGGGCCCACTCAAATATATACAAACATAATCAGTCACCTGTGTTTTCTCATTTATTTCCATTCAATGTTTTCCAACTTTTTAATAGACCTACCGTGCTGCAACCTATGTGAAAAATATTTTGACTTTGAGCTCCAGAGAGAAATTCCTGACCCAAATAGAGAATATTGACATCAAGCGGAAGGTTTTTTTTTACTATTCTGCTTTCTAGTAAACCTTTGTTTTCAGAATGCAACGAAAACTGCTGTGTGTTAAATAGGTCGCTAATACGTTGACACTTAGCAGTGCTTGTTAATATTATGATGCCTAGAGAAGACAATTGTTACAAAGTAGTTCAATCATTCATGTTCCAGGTATGCACATGCAACACTGAATATTTAGACACTATTGACATTTATTGGCTATCATCAGCCTGGGTTTTAAAGCACACGTTGCGGCTGAAGAAAGTACCCACGTAGGCCTACATTGGTGGCCTAATGTAGCCTACACTAGGCCTAAAGCAGAATAAAGGTCTACGCTATCAAATAAATCCAGCAATAGACAGAAATTGATTTCACCCAAAGTTGTGTGTTGGGCCATGATCAAATTGTCAAACTGTATTTTTCAGAATCACTTTGCTATAGGTCTTTCAGTAATGCCTGTATTCAAGTCTACGTGTCTTAATTCTAAAAGTAGCCTATCAAAGATGGGTGTTTGTCAATGAATGTGTGTAAAACTGCCTACATTCAAAGAACGTGAATGAAATATACATCTCCAATTGAAATCACATTATTTTAAAGTAGCCTAATTGAATGTCTGAAGCTAAACATAAACGTTTCTTCTTTAAACAAATTCCCATGTCTGGCATTTGTTTCCTGGGATCTGCCTAAATTGCCTTTTTGTGGTTGCAAACAATACGAACAGGATGCTATAATTTCAAAGCCCAATCCAGTGCATTTCCGCAAGTTGTTTGTCTCAAATGCAGACGAACAAAGCAAACCCGACTAACCGGCTAGACGTCTGGGCTAAATTACTTTATGGTTTTAATGGACGCTGATGGTGGACTCGTTCAAAGGAAACTTCGTTCAAAGGGGACTAGTTTGACGGTTTGGCCCACTGCAGATATGCCTACTCTAGATGGCTATATAATGAAATTAAATCTATTTAAAACAATTGCACACCGAATGTGTGTCACAGTCACACATCCACCGTTTGGTAGTTGAGCGCAGTCACTTTCTCACCAGATTGTTAAGATTAATGGTGGGTTATGATTATTGTAAGGACTAAGTATGTATAATAAAATATACGGAATGTCTTTAAAAATGAACAATCCTTAGATTGCAGATGAGGTACTGTAAAAAATATAGAGGATGGATGTTAATGACGTTCAACGACACTAGATGACGCTGTTGATCCATATTTTGAACACGGGAGTAGCCTTGTCCACTGGTGATAGAGTGATCACCATGTTCATTCACCAAGTCGTAAGGAAATGGAATGGAGGCTTCATGTACAAACATCGTTGACCTACATCGCGATACAAAGATTATCTTGTTTTTGTCTTAGTTTAAAGGTTGTAGTAGACTATAGCTACATCGGTTCACGAGTTCAATGTATAATTTCGAAATTGTCCTTCCAGCTACCTAAAACTTTGTGTCATTACAAAGAACGTTGATAATTTCAGGCTCAGCTACTCCTTGAAAAACATTTAGGTCTGTAATGAAATTTGATGGGTGCACATTGCATCCACCTTACCTTCCAATTGCAACACTGCTTAAGGAAAACAATTAAGTGTAATATTAAACAGTAGGCCTACATAGTAGTAACTGTGGGTGTACTTCCATAAAATAAGTGCAATTCCTAAGTAACAATTAACAAACAACAACATTGAAGAGACATGTTACAGAGAAACTCTGACAAATAAAAGTTTATTGATACATACAAGGACAGTAGTTACAGCTAGTAACAGTCACTGCAATAGTAATATTGGTTATTATTTAACAGTTAAACATTTTACTACAACAATAGACATGAAGTGAACACCGTAAACAACAAAACATATTCCTAATAGTAGCCTAATAATGAATAATAATATTCTCATTAATAACAACAGCAAATGTTTAGTAGGCCTAATTAACAATGCATCTTATTATCAATATTACTTTTTTAAATTATTATTATAATTATTGTAACTAGTAGGCTACTCCTACTAATAGCTTAGGGGTTGTAAAGATAGGCTAATGGTAATGATTCTTGGATAATTGGAATGATGGACAAGGAAGTGGTCAAGAGTAATAGGATAAAGTGCACGGGCTACGTCTTCCGTGTTGTGGTAGCCTTAACCCCTTTTTCTGCCTTTATATTTCTGTAAATCAGTCACTAAAATGTCTGTAATAGTGTCAAAAATGTACGGAGATGTGTGCAACAATGACCCAATGATTTGCATATTTATAGAGTGAGACAAGTCTATAAATTTACTTTCTCTGCCTTTCATATTTTACGATGATGTTTCAAAATTGTCAGCAAACAAGCTGACAAACACCACAAAAACCACAGCGGCATACCGGGGAAAGACATATACAACTATAAACCCTAGTGAAATAAACATTGAGCCATCCATGTGTCTGCTGATCTAACTAGACGTCTAATGTAAAATTTTATTAACTCCTCGCGGCAGATTTACAACTTTTCCTCATAGGTTTAACAGGGTCAGAGGAGGCAGTGTGTATTCACAGGTCGTGTTTATATTTGCTTGTGTCGGTGTTTCACAGCCGCTGTGGTGCAGTGTGTGAGGCACGGGCAAGGTTCCAAAGCTTTGTTAATGAGGATGACAGATTTGTTGTCGTTATTACGAAAGTTATCAACGTTAGGCTATTACATTACATTGTTTTGCAGTGGTGTTTTGTTGTTTAATTCTTATTACATTACTAGGTCTAATCTAATCTTAATATTTATCATTGTTATTTGGATGTAGTTGCACAAAAATATTTTGCATTGTTTGACCTTATTGGCATTGACTATAGCTACATAGGCCTAGTAGCCTTTTCTTTTGCGCCATTTATAAACTCAGAGGACTGGAGAACTGAACATGTTTGCTTATAGGTATGATCCAAATGTTGCATACGCTGTCAGTGCAAAAGACTGGTTACAGCAAAGCATTCTTTGTGTAGTTTATTTTCTCTTGATAGTCGCGTTTAACATACCTTTCGGTAATGGATTGATATAGTGCAGGTTTTCACAAGGTGTATGACTATCCGCTCATGGAGGGAAGAAGGGAGGGGGATGTTGGGAGGGGGGGTTGTGGTGGGGGTGGTTGGTTGGGAAGCTAAAAAAAGCGAAAAGAGAAGCGTTTGTTACTGTCGGTGGAGCTAGCCAGCTTGAACCCTAACACGCATCCAAAGCACACGCCATGCGCCGGGTTTGAATACGAAAAAACGATAAAAGACTGGAGATATTAAAAGAAATTCGATGAGAGGAGCGTGTAAGCAAGAGGGAGCTGCCTTAGATTGTCCAAAGGGGCAGCGTTTCTCAATCTAGTTCCGGTGTGTCTGTGCTGTGTGCGAGTTGGGACCCAAACAAAAGACTGCCACCATCCTAAAGGGGGATATTCTACCGCGAGAGACCTGTCTGCTTAATGCAAACTAATCATGAGCTCCTATTTTGTTAACCCCCTTTTTTCCAAGTACAAAGGTACCGAATCGCTGGAGCCAACTTACTACGACTGCAGGTTTCCACAAAGCGTTGCCCGTAGCCACACGCTGGTGTACGGACCCGGGGCAGCAGCGCCTGGCTTTCAACACCCATCTCATCACGTCCAGGACTTTTTCCATCACGGAACCACGGGAATCTCCAATCCTGGATATCAACAGAACCCCTGCGCTTTGGCTTGCCATGGAGACGCAACAAAATTTTATGGATACGAAGCCCTTCCACGGCAACCACTTTATGGTACCCAGCAAGAGGCAAGCCTCGCGCAATACCCAGACTGTAAATCCAACAGCTCTAACCCGGGAGAAGGACAAGGCCACTTAAATCAAAACTCCTCTCCCAGTCTAATGTTTCCTTGGATGAGACCCCACGGTTAGCATCATTTTGTGTTCCTTTTCCACGTTGTGTGTACACTTTTCTGTGTGTTGGTGTGTAAATGCGTCTGTACGTCTACTTGCGCGCGTGTTTATTTGAGTTTGTCTACCTGTGTGAGAAAGTGAAATAGGTAAGTGACTGGGGTTTACAGTCTTTATAGCACTATAAGATAAACGTGTTAGGGTTTTGAACGTATGTCACAGTTGGTCTCTGCAACACGAAAGCTTGGAATCCCTTCGAATATGTAGCCTATGTTGCTCTTTGGTTTTCTTTAGAATAGCAGTATATTTGAGCGGAAATATGTAATGAAACGTTATGAGATGAGAAGGCGTCAAATCTGACAAAAGACAAATATGTTATTGTATACTTCACAGCCACACAGCGCCTCTCGCATCAACTGGAAAGTTAGCATAGGCCCAAAGATTCCATTACCAAGTCACAGACATCTTGCCTGATGATAATTGACATTGTAAAACTGAAGTTAAACCTACCGTTTAATATAAAGCCTTGTACGTGTACGGCAACATCATCTGCTGACTTGACATCTTCTTACTGATAGCTTAAATAGAGATCGCTATGATATATTTTAAATCTAGAAGGACTTTTCACGTTAAGGCTCTTACGTCCACACACACACAAACACACACACACTCTCACACACGCTGGCACCTACGCACACCCACTCCTCGTGTGTGTTTGTATGATTTCACGATTGAAGGTCCTTCAAAACACTCAAATTGTAGTTGTTTACGCCAAATTATATGATAGCCCTTGCCATTGAGATGTCAGAATGTTGTTAATGAATTAGGAATACAACTCACTTTAAATTATATTTTAATTAGGCCTACTAATGCAGTATTTTGTTTAGTCCTAGGCCACTTGCAAAATTCAGACGATTGTTTATAGGTTTATATAGGACTGTGTCAGAAAAGCAACATTTTATCACAGGAACGAAGAATCCCAAATTAATCAGTATTATTGTTCAACAACCTGTAAACACAAAGTAATTTCGTGAATATTGTATTTTAAACCAAGACATCATACAGAATAAAAGTATCAAAGACGTATGTACTGTCTCATATATATATATTTGCATGTTAGAAACATAATTAATAAATTTTTCGTCCTGTTATCATTCACCACCGTTTTTTTATTTCATGAAAGGCAGAAGACATTGTCACGTGATTGGATTATGAATTGTTTACGCGGTATTATTACAATTAGTCGCCTTAGGATACTGCATAAAAAATATCTAGTGATATTCTAAAATAAAACTTCTTATTTCTTTAAAGCCCCAGGGAGACGCAATGGACGGCAAACCTACAGTCGCTACCAAACTCTTGAATTGGAGAAGGAGTTTCTCTTCAACCCTTACCTTACACGCAAGCGACGGATTGAAGTGTCCCATGCCTTGAGTCTAACTGAAAGGCAGGTAAAGATTTGGTTTCAAAATCGGCGAATGAAGTGGAAAAAGGAGAACAACAAAGACAAGTTTCCGGGGCAGAGAGGAGAGGTCGAAGCCGAGGCCGAAGAAGAGGGCAACGAGGACGGTGAAATAGAAGAAACGGAAGAAAAAGAAGCGGAAGAGAAAGAAGAGACCAAGGAGTGATTTTATGGTCTTTTATGGTTATATGGCTGAACAACAGAAAAAGAGTTTCCATACAAATGATGAGCAAGAAAGAGGCAAAGAGTCAACTTTATGACCACAATTTTACTTAGTCGAGAGGAGAGAGAATCCCACAGATGTGGTTGTTATATAGCCTATAGGCAAATTTTCCTTAAGTTATCTGGCAATTTGGTAGGTAAAATGCATTTAGATTTCATATTCTTTAGGGTCATAGTTCTACTTAGGTAGGCTTTGGCATCCTGTAGGTCACTAAACTGCTATTCGGTTAGGCTACGCATGTTAAACGGATCTGGCTACTCTTAAGATATCTCATGTGTAATCAACTTCCAATCCCAACGTCCAAAAACACTGCAAAATGAATTTGATTTGACCAACACCTACCTATCTTGTATATATAGACAATTTATATTAAATAACATAAACGTCTTTGCAAAACAGCTGCCTACAAAATCATAAATATAGGTCTAACTTAGGCTACGAGTAAAACATGTTCATCGTCATCACAAGAGCGTCATAGGAAAATCCAATTGACAAGCAATGCCCATGTAAAGCGCGTATAATGCTCTATTAATCTGATTTCATTTTTATTTGTTGTGATGGCTAAGAGAAGGAATCTTACGTCCTATTTTGCTAGGATTACCAGGGAAATGCAATCGTTTGAAATCCTTTGATGCTACCTAAACCTTGGGAGTTTGCAATAGAGATTTCTAAATACAGAGATTTCATATGTTCTTGTTATATAGTATTAATCCAACATTGTATTGTTAAATTATGTTTTATTTACCCATACAGTATACATTTGTCGAAGACAATGTTTAGTCTTTGAAAGACAATTGGCTCAAAGCCTAGCAACAAATTTGGAGATTGTACCGCAGTACTACCTAATAAACAGAGCCTTGCCCTTAGTTGCCCATTCCATTCTAATGGCACCGCTTTGTTTTCATTGAAACATATTTCCCCAACGACTAAAACTGCCTATAGAAAACGCACATTACTGTGTATAAAATACCTGCTACAATTACAATGATTTTTAAGTAAAAAGTTTTATTTGAACGTGTTGGTGATATAGCATAGACTAGTTGTTTTTGCACTGAATATAATCTTTATGTACGTCTTGTTATATTTCGATGTTACCCGTATGCTTGTTTGCTGGTGTTTCTCATGTGAACGACGGAATTGTGTGTCCACGCCATTGTTGTTGATGAAAAATTATGAATAAACAAGATGGCTCACTATCTGTGTGATTAAATATTTAGAAAAAACGTGCCTATATTGACGAAACACACAATTTCACACCGCATTTCATCATGTTTAATCAACATGTAATATTGCTTTGATGTAGTAAAATTCACTTCATTAAGCCACACAGAGATGGCAAGTTGAAAATCAAGTAGGCCTAAACACATTATTGGTATAATCCAAGTAGGCTCACTGGGTAGTCTAACTTGAAATAGCCTACATTGAACATTGTTGAACATACACTATCTATTGAAGGCCTTGCATTACACCCAAGCCCTCACCCATGCATTGGCATTTGAATGTATTTTCATTTTATAAGATACTGAGGGAGGCAGGTAAATAGCCTACTACCAAACAACTCTATAACTTCTATGAACTAGACCATGGTGCTTTAGTCATTAAGGATTGTCAACGCTAAGGTGGACACAAAAAGGTGCGCTGCAAATGTTTTAGTTGGAAACTCTCAAGATAACATTGGTTGTAAAGAGTAATACGATGTTATGGCACGAAGACCATATTTGGTTTGAAATTGGGGCCTGCCAATTTCGAATTCCCGTAGAGCCGACTCTGCTATCACAAAACTATGGGTAGCCTGTGTTGTACAAATCTAACATAAGACCCATAAAACAATTCAACTGAATAATCAGAAGATTCGTAATATAATTTTTCATCACGCTGCTTTCGTTCCGTTCTTTGTTGAGATTTTGGTTGGCTTATTTAGACTCCTTTCCTTCTCTCTCAATAGGCTATCACTGAGCAGCAAGCTATTCCATCGGGATTGCATTACGGTTTTAAGAGTTTAAAAAAATGTATCTCAGTTAAACATTGTTGTTGAACAGATTTACACATTTTCTGAAAATACAGAATACACCCAATAGACTTGACAAACGAATAAAGCTGACATAATATGTGATCGTGAAATTGGGATGCTATTCTGTGAAGGGAACCTAACCCACCAGAAGAACAAAAAGCAGAAATAAGGAACTACTATGAAGCTATCTTTCATTAGATTCAAAAGTCCCTTTTGAAAGATAGATTTTCTGACTAGTTTTGAACT
Source organism: Osmerus eperlanus (assembly GCF_963692335.1). NCBI lineage: Eukaryota > Metazoa > Chordata > Actinopteri > Osmeriformes > Osmeridae > Osmerus > Osmerus eperlanus. The sequence continues at coordinate 9,542,860 of NC_085021.1, forward strand.
TGTGTGGGCGCTCAAATCAGTGCAAAGATTGTCATTCGAAATAGGCTTGCTCATTTATTAACTTAGCCTAGGCCAATTTGCTTCCGTAATGCAACTTGTTCCTTTGCTAACTTACTTTGTTGCTTTGCGGCAACTAACTGGAACTTTCACAGCGAGAAACATTGTCCTAACACAGCTATTGTATTGGGGTTGACATCCCCAATAAGGTTAAGTATACCTGCAGTAAACTTTATTGGTGGTGTAAAGCCTTCTTATCCGGAAACATAGTGTGACTCTTTTCAGTAACGTAATGTAATGTGCAAAGTCAGCTCATTGCACGGCTGGCATGGACATGCCACATCTTACCTCGGTGTATGTGTGCATAAATTTCTGCTAAATGCATACATGTAAATGTGTAGGTCTTATTATTCGCCTTTACGAATTCATAATTTGAAGCAGTTTTCATGTAGGGGTTATCCCTGAGAGTCAATGAAAGACAAGAAGATGTTTAAGGGTTGGTAACAACGTTGAAACTATGCTAATTGAGGGTTTTAAAGTTGAATGTTTTATTGACAAATTATAGCCATAGACCTACTATCACAGACCACTCTTCGACAAACTTTGACATGTTGTGCATTTTCTTTTCAAGAGGCAGGCTAAGATAGGATTCGCTTATTGCTTCGGTCGCAGCCTATAACTGAAACAATATTGAAATGGTCTTGTAGATTTTACATAGAAGATTCAGGATAAATATAAGTAATTTTTAACGGAATTAATAAAACAAATGTATAGTAGCCTATTGTGTAATATCCATGTGTATGCATGTAGCCTACTCATAGTCTACGGGCTTCTACATAAACCGTTTTCTATTGCATGATGTGTTGAGATGATATGTCGACATTTGCACAAAAATGCTTTTACAATCATTGCTAATGCGTTTTCAAGATCACTTTGTTACTGGTCAGGTTCTTTAAAGGTGTTCCATGATCAAGGGCATTTAAGTGTATTGATAATGCAGTAGGGCCTGTACGTAGGCTAGACCTGAATATGTAATGGAGTTAGCAGTAACATATGTGATGCAAGTGAAATTAAAGTGTAAAGGGAAAAATGATCAGAATTAAATAATAATGTTGACCTTTGCGTGCGTATGTAGCCAATGTGTGTCTTCATCTCATCAATATCATGATGTTGGTACATATGAGTGGCATAAGTAAACTTTTCTAGATGAAATATTGAATGTGATTAGGATCGAACAGGTGTATATTTTCAACATTTGAAAGCTAAGGAGTATTCGTACAACTTTGAAAAGTAATTGTATTGTCAGCTACATTGTGGTCTTCAGAAGAAAAGCTAAAACGAAAGAGATGGGAGCAAACATTCCTAGTTAAAGGGAGAAATTTACAGCTGAGTAATAAAAGTTTACGACTGAATCCATTCTGGGATTGGTTGCAACAAGCCACGTGGCACAGGCTCCATGAACATGAACTTTATGGTGTTGTCTATTATGTGGACCTAACGCTATACCAGCAGCAGTCTCTGCTGTCGCACAGAACTTCCATTTTCTTTTTTTGTTCTTTTATTCACATCTTGATATCGTATCTTTGACGTTAGAACCGTCAATTCAACACGACTGTGATACATTCCGCGTCTCCGGCGTCCTCCTGACTAACAGTCAGAAATGGCATCTCGTCAGTCGCCGCCTTCACCCGCTCCAGCTACCCTATGGGATAGGATAAATGGGTGAAGGGAGATCGCACAGCCTGTGGAAATGAACCGCATTTTGAAACTCAGAACGATCTGTGTTTTAAGGATATGAAATGAGACAGCTTTCCTTTCGCCTTTGCGCCATGCAATGAGTTGCTGGTCCAGACTTGCGTCGTCACTACAATCCAGGAAACACAGACAACGGGTAAGAAAACCGCGATTTTTTATTCTCATGTTCCTGAAGGTTAAGTGAAATTGAGATTATATGCGTCACAGAATCACCCGATGTGTAGTTTTTAAGACATTGAACAGCGAGAACATGGATGCACAAAATACAACACTGACAGCCCTGTGTTGGCTATTCGTGACCTGACCTGTAGGGTGAAATTCATCCCAGATTCTTCACCTGTTAGCTGATACACAAAAAAAAAACGCTAGGCGATTGCCTCTCGTCTAATCCCAGAGAAACATGAACTACATCATATATTTTATTAGCCTACAAAAGAATCTTCTTTGGTCCATAGAAATAAGTTGATGATAGGTTATACCTGTGTAGTTTAACCAAGTGTGTGACCAGCGCAAATTAGGCCTATCTGTTTTGATCTTCCAATTACGTCTTAATCATAAACTGTTAACAAAAACAGAAGAACATCTTAAATACCCTGAATTAATTTCATATATGTTATTTTAAACCTTTAGCTTAATATTATGTTCGTGCTGAGCACACACTCACTCTCAAACATACACACACACACGCACACATACACGTGCACGCTGTTTGCTGCAGTGCCCCCTTGTGCTCATATCTGAAGCGAGTGTGAGTGGGTGTGTGCGGAGAGGGCCCTGTTTTTCTGTTAGCCAAGCCCAATAGCCTGCTGCTAACCTGATATTGAAATTCCAAAACATTTATTTAGGACAAAGGGTCATATCTAAATCCATGATTGTAAATAATGTGCACGTTAAATGATGACGGTGACGCTCCTCTCGATATTGGGTCATATTGAAATGTAGAATAGCCCATGTAAATTGAAAGATTGATCTTTAAAAAGACATTCCCAAATACATTGAAATGATCAAAATGGTATAGAGCTTAGTTTGAGCTTAGTATTATGCATGTCTGTGTCTGTGACTCAACATGGTGGTCATTCCCACTATCACCATTGCCAGATGTATCATGACAAATCTTAAGTGATATCATTGTTTTTTCTTAAAAAAATTAGACGCCTTATTTCTTTCGCGCTGCGTGCGTATGCGTGCGTGAGCGCGGTCCTTGCGTGCCTTTGTGTGGGTGCTTCTGTGAATGTGTTTTGTGTGTATTCCTTTGTATGTTACGAGGCCTCCGTTTGTGTATTTGTTACTGATATGTGTTGACTGGACAGATCAAATGCAATAAGGCCTAGTATTAATATTGTTGCAAACGAATATGAAACATGTCCGGTGCTTTCTATCACATTGCAAAAATTCAGGGGTATTGGAACAAGATTGCTAAAAGTTTAATACAAATATTAAACATATCTTTGTAAAACATATTATTCTACAAATAGACATTTGGGCGCAAGGTTCGGGGCCTTCTTACCCTGATATATTAAGCCTGTGAGGGAAAAAGAGAGAACGAGATCAGATATGATAGGGTAGTATGTGATTCTCATGATAAGTTACGCGCATGAACAATGATTATGTTGTGGCCCATTTTCAAACGCCTTTTTGAAACACAGTGCGGCCTTTAAATTGTTGGCATCAAAATTAGAGGTGGCTATGGGGCGGAATTACATTGTACATTCATATATCTTCATTATATGAAGGCCTTTTAGAAACCTAATCTACAATGTTTTAACAAGGCATTTGTTCTGATGGACACTTTTTACGATGTGTTTAACGACGTGTGCTCTTTGGCAACAGCCTACAGAATGTATAACGAGCAGGCTCACATCCGGGCATTCATTTTGCCTGTTCAAATAGTATACACTTTGTCCATGGTTTCACGTTATCCATTGCAATTACCGTGCATATTGGGGAATATTCATTTAATTGAATACCAAAAAGAACATAGTCTTACTATTATTTGCTTTTGGAATCAATTCAATAAAGGAACATTACAACCATCATAAGCTTTGATGTTGGGATGTGGTCCCCAGGACCAGTTTGAATGGTTACGGAAAGTCCGTCTTAAGAAGAAAAAAAAGGAAGGAAAAGTAAAGAGTTTGAAACATGAAATTGTGTTATGGAAAACGAGAGGTTTACTATTACTAGTTAGAACTTGCTATTGTAAAAACAGTAATAACAAAATTCATCATCCATGGCTTTTTTCAACATCTTTATTCTAATTTTGGATATATTTAAGATGTGGTTTTATTGTCATGTGTCCGATGTCTGTTAGGATTTGCAAAGGGATTTAGGCCTGCTGCGCATTTGGGTTTATAGAGAGCAGGCTACGGGACTAAAAGCCAAATGGACCATTTCCTGTCTGACTCAAAAGCTGAGAGCATGTGATCTGGCTCAAGGGCTGCAATAAAACACTAAAAGCTGAAGCCCTTTCTTCTATACATCGGTAGACTTTCACTGTTGGCATAAACTGCATTAATTCCCAAGATTGGTCGGTTTAAGATCAACAGCTGCTATTGCAAAATACACGTTATTTTGTCTAATAGAAACCTTCATAGAGCATGCCGGTCTAATATGTTGCCATAGCACTCTCCCTATATGATTTCTCTCATCCTTTCAGGTTGACAACACGCTGATGTAAATTATGGTGATAGGTTATGGATATCAGCTAGGCTACAGTAGCGCAACTGGCTGATACTCATTTAGGAAGACACAAGCCTAGTTTAAGTAAAGTATGGCCAAATAGAGTGTTGTTGTGTTATGGTGTTATTTATCTTATTACAAGTGGACGATCGCTATCTACAGATTAAATGCATTCAGTCTATGCACCATTAGAGAACTATATCAAATGAAAGAGTAGTCGAATTTAAGAGATGGGGTCGTATTTAATCAAATATGTCTTGCATCTGAACTACAGATAATTCAAGTTCTCTGCATTGTATGTGAGTGGCCTGAACATAGGCTATGCTTTATTATTGGCCTCAAGAGATCGGCCATACGGATGTCACAGGAACGGCAGTCCACGGATTGGAAGACTTTATTACACCAGCCACTTCCTCCTCTCTGTTTGTTTTCTTTTTATTGCCTATTCAGAGACTAAAAGAGCCCAAACGCATCTCCATCTACAAATGTTTAAGGAAAGGTAGTAAGTGCTTAAAATTCTACAAAGTCTTCAAATGAGGTATGTAAATATAGCCTTTACACTGTAGCTAGGGTGAATCAAAAACGAAACGCTGGGTATAATCACATTAATGCATACACTGCCGGTCCGGAATATTTCACGTGACTTAAAACATATAGCCTACTAATAAAGTATAAAGTATTACATGCAACAACTGATGTTATTGTTGTTGTACGATATGTTAAATAATTAGGCTACTTGTATTTTAAAACAAGTGAGCGATTAATCAAATTGTGTGATTTGTATGTAAAGTTTATAAATATTATAGTTTCATACCTCTTTGGCGACAAAGTTTGTTTTAGTGTTTAGAATAAATATCTGAACAAACATATAGGCTAATTTAATATACATGTAGGATCTGTACACCTCGAACATGTGGAGACAAATTCGAGTATGTGCAGGTGTAGGTCCTTTAAAGTAAAAGCTTGTGAATTGTTGCCTAAAGCAAAAATAGGAAATTGTAAATTGTGGTAAAGTAGCCTACTGGATGGGACGAGAGGTTGCACAGTTTTGAGCAAAATCAGTCTAAGGTCCACAATAATTTGTGGATAGCTCAAAATGTTGCATACTTTTTGCTCATCACAAATACGTCAGTGAAGTATCTCACCTGTAGTTGGATCGCTATTTTTGGATCATTATTTGCTTACGCCAGGGTTAGTGTTTCACATAACGAAAATAAAATCTCTTAACTTGTTTTGTGATCAGCTGTAGCATATTAGACTAAACCGTTTGATTAAAACGTTTCGTAATGCGATCCTTATTTTAAATCATTCAGATGGTGTCTTTGTAGGCAGGGAAAGTAATTCCTTGTTGTTCTCAACAAGATCGTGCTGCGATGATATTTTTTCTGATGTGCTCGTGACTGATGCACTTTTCACTATTCAAAAGATGACTGAAACAACTCACAGACATGTACCGAATAACAAACTCGGCACCTTTTGGTAGACTTGTGGACTTCAACAAACACTTTCATTTCAGGAGCTTTGAATGTTCATATTGTGGCCAGGGCCATGCACATAGTTTGCCATGGTTGTTGGTGAGCTGGGGGACGTCTGTGGTTTTATTGCCCACACAGACTAGACCCTAAACGCATTCTTACCACCTCTACCCTCCCCCATGCTGTTCAAGGCATAACACGATAATTACCCACATGTCATGTAATGCTCTGAATATAAAATGTAAAACATTGAAATAATCTCAGTAATGTAGTTTGAGGTCACAATGAATAATCCATCACAAAAACTAACATCGCGTAAATGTACTGGATCAAGGATCAATCTTTGTAAGAAATACATCGCTCATAAAGTCAAATCAAGATTTGTTCAAATTTTCTCTTTCGCTCTATCTGTCTCTCTCTCACACACACACACACACACACACACACACACACACACACACACACACACACACACACTCACACACACACTAACACACATTGCGTTCAACGTCTCAGGTAAGGTAATGGATGTTAACAGTTTTGTCAAATCTGGTGAAACATGTTTTGTGGTGAAACATGGAATTAAGTTTTCTCCACAACACTTTACAAAACATTTCACCGGCTGTATGCTGAGCATTTAAGTAGGCTACTTGTGGGTGTATATCATAGTTGACAGTATATGTACACTATTTGGTTTGCTCCCGTTCCTTCTCTGCATGTCGAACTTACATGCTGCATTGTAGCTGCATTTTAGCACTAATGGTTAGCTAGGAACAAACGTTACAGTTTCTTCTCAACTCCTTGCTCTCAATTGGTGGAAAACGGTCAGCTGACATTGTCATATTGTCTCTCTCGGAGCCAAGCCTCGGCTATAACACTCGGGATTGTGCCTCTTAACAGGAGATTGGAAATTAATAATATTGAAACCTCGAAATACGTAAATAAAAAGAAAGTGTTCATAGCAAGGGTAAAGAAGCATTTTATTTTGAATAGCGCAAAAAGTAGATTGAGGGACCTGGCAAAAGGGACTGAAATTATAGAAAATAACTGGCATAGTTTTTGTTTTTTTTGTTTACGGGCGAAGTATGAATTCGTATTTTGCAAACCCGTCGCTCTCGTGCCATTTATCTGCTGGTCAAGACGTTTTGCCGAATGTTCCCTTAAATTCCACCACTTATGACACAGTCAGACACTTTCCGTCGTACGGTGCAGCTGTGACACAGAATCGGATATACGCACCGTTCTATTCTCCTCAAGACAATGTGGTTTTTGGGACGAGCAGAGCACCATATGAATATGGATCAAATGTTTTTCTTCAAGAAAAAGATGTGCTCCCCAGTTGCAGACAAACAAGTATGGGACTCAATACACAAAGCCACATTTCTCCAGAGTACAGCTTGGATCAAGCAAGAACAGGAACACAAGAGCAGAAAGCCAACGTCCAAATCTACCCTTGGATGCAGCGAATGAACTCTCACAGCGGTGAGTTTTACTACGACAAATAAATTAACGAAATGGGCCGGTTTTACAACAACATAGTAAGTTACTTTTTATGGCCCCATAAACCATCACGGAACCGCTTCGCCTTGTAGAAAGGCCTTTCATGCGCGTACAAACTAATGTTGGTTTATTTTGTAACAATTGCTTTACAAAGTAGCCTAAGCATAAACTTAATTTTACACACTAAACCCGATGCTTTGGCATATCATACATGCAGGCCTATTTGATATGTATCAGTTCGGTCTGTGTCTGTGATCTAGTAGGGATCACAATATTAATGTATCTGAATCAATATACGTGCTTTTTACTCTTTAGCCTTTGACCTATTTTTACATTCAGAACGATGACTAAAAACAAATAGACATCAACTTTGTGGAATTCCTTGATCCAATCCACCTTTAAGTTGATACCTGTCTACTATTGGATAGTTGTATATGCTATATGGGGGAATTATTATTATTTCTTATGTTTTCTCCGTACAGGAGTCGGGTATGGATCAGACAGACGCAGAGGACGTCAAATTTACTCTCGATACCAAACACTAGAGCTCGAGAAGGAATTCCATTTCAATCGCTATCTGACCAGACGCCGACGTATAGAAATTGCAAATGCTCTTTGTTTAACAGAACGTCAAATAAAAATCTGGTTCCAGAACCGCCGTATGAAATGGAAAAAGGAGAGCAATCTCACTTCGACTGTGACGGGAAGTGAGTCGACAGCAGCATCTGTGGAGGAGCAACGCAGTGGTGCAGAAGAAGAGAAAGACGATGAAAAGAAGAAAGATTGAATTACATTTAACTACAGCACGGAATCCAACGTTACTACCTATAGTCCCAAGGACCAGAGACTTAATTGCATGATATAGGCAACTATGCAGCTTGTACTTCTCTTTCAGACACAGGCTTCAAGGGTTTTACAACCAGCAGAAACCTCCAGATTATATGGGGGAAAATAAGGAATTTTGACTCCTTAGAGTGTCGGCGTAAAACTACCTACTTTGTTAGAAAGTGTCCTGTTATGCTACCTGTGTTGTGAAATGAAAAGTTCTTATTTCAACATAAAACGTGTTCCCATTCACAAAACGTTCACGAAATATTAACTTAATCACAGTGTTAATTAAGATCATCCAGTGAAAATATGAAGGGCGTGACGGATACACACCTACTTTAGGTTCGTACCGCATCAAGTGTATATGGCTTGTGCTATCCTGCAAAGCTGCAGGGATACTAAAGATACTATAGATATGTGTATATATTCATTGTCAGTCGTTTGAAGACTTATGTGCATTCTGCTGCTTTGATAGAAGCTCTTACAACTGTACACAAAGCTATTTTAGATCATCTGATTCCAGACTAAAGGAAGAGTGATAAACAATTTTGTTTCGTGTTTTGAAGTCTTGTTTTGTCATTATTGTGAATCATGAAATAAAACGTTTTCAAAAGATCTCTTTCGTCTTGCTAAATATGTAGCCCAATATGCTAAATAGCATATTCACAAATTATCCCCACACCATTACATATATCATTTTAAATATGATGGATCTAAACAAAAGGGATTAGCAAATTCCAACGACATGAAAGCCTAAAACACAAATTGTGCTTTTAGGCCCAAAAATTACCCTGAAATGTATATTTTAGATAACTGTTACCTATCGCTATTGCCTAATTAGATTGCGCTTTGAATTGAATGTTTTCATTCATTATTAATTATTCATTTAGCCCTATTCATGCCCAGAATCAATTACACCTTGTGTCCTTTTACTTGTTTTTATTTTGCCTAATTCATTATTAGTATTATTGTTGTTTTATAATTGTTTATATAAGTTCTTATTGTTGCATTATTAAAATAATAATAGTAGGTTACTACAAACTATCGTTATTATAATTTGTACGAATCTTATTCTTATTTAAGAGACATTTAGCCTACTTATCGCTACTCTTAAATGTTTTCCAGGCGTTGTTCCGGAAAAATTGCAGTGATTGTCATTACAGCCTCTGTGGGGCACTCACCCTCTCATACCAAGGGTATGGTAGGCAATAGGTTGACTGGAGTGGGCAGACATGACCGCCCTGCCCCATACCAGACACAAGATGACGCTCTTGTCTTACTGTCTCGCCCTTTTTTGCCACGATTTCCAACAACCAAAAGCTCAAAGTTAACCGGACACGTTTCCCCTATTCATCAATATCCCCCTGTGTATCAAGCCAATTTATGACTGGCCAACATTTGCACGTGATCCCTTTCAATTACCCCATATTTGGGCAGCGCGCGTCGAATCAAGTACAAAAAATGTAACACCCCCACCTATAAATCCTGGATTATTTTTGGGCAAGACAAACCTGAATTTCAAATCAGCTTCAAAGAAATGCTAAAAACAACCTATTTTTAGGACACTTTTGCTAATTTAGCAAGGCTGCTCCATGAACTTTTATAATTTTTTCTTTTGTTGTTAGTTAGACAAGTAACATTTTTTTTTATTAGCTCTTACGCAAATGACACAATGTTTAGGCAAACGCACGAGGAAACTAAATACAACATGCAGAATGTTGGAGGCTATAGCTCTCTTTCAGAGCGCCATCAATCTAATTTTCACGGTTTCAATGGTCGTCATTTCAACGGCACATTTACTTCTCCTGTCCCTATCGCGAACTCTTTTGAACGAGAAGAGATGAAAACTATCTTGCGCTGCAACACGGATACTCATCTACCAACACGACCACAGCTGGCAGTGGTCTCCAGTAGCTCCGTGGAAGCGAACGGGCTTAACACATGTGGTAATGGGCTGTTAGACGAAGAGATTGACAGGGGCATGGAACTCACGAAAAAATCCAACGGCAGAATTGAAGAAAGCAAGATGAAAATCGAAGCTGTGCACACAGTCAAACGAAAGAATATTTTGAACCACCACCGACAAGACAGTCAACAGCAGCCAGAGATTTATCCCTGGATGAAAAAGCTACATATGAGCAACGGTAAAGTTATTTTCTAATGTAGGCTACTGCGTCTTCCCTCGTTCACTCTTTCGTCCCAATACTTCCTCTGCCCATTCACATTTCCTCTTGAGTTTTATAGGCCAAAAGCAGGAAATAATAAAACTCGCGGTCATAAATTTTATGACAAAGGCATCTATTGCTCGTAAACCTGTTCTGTTACTGAGTAGAGGTGATCTGCAGAGAGATTTATGATGGTATAATTGGATAAGAGAAACAAAAATGATATAGAAGTAGGCTACTTATTATAGATTCATGTTTTATTATAATTTTGGTCAAGGACTGTAATTTCAGTTTGTTCATAGATTATTGTATGCTGTACTATAAAATGAGTAGCCTTAAGTTGAACCCTTGCGGGAGTGCCCTGACCTAATACTGAACTTTTCACCTTGGATTGTTCTCATGCATGAACCACTAGTTGCAACAACGTAATATTAGTAATGCGCTGTAGCGTTTGTAAAGTCTATGTTATCCACCTTTGTTTAACGCATTAGTCTACAAAAATAATTGACATTATCATTTTTCTGGATACATATAATATCTACAAATGAGATACTGATACTGCAGTTTTTCATTCAAACCTTTCACTTTGAGTTCTCACTGCATTTCACAATTTCAATGTAATCTTTAAGCCCACTGTATCACAAAATACTTGTACTTCCATAAAATGTTATATGGGTTAGCCTACTACGTGGCATATGTGTATCAAATTAATTTATTATTGTTTTTTTAAAGTTTGCATTTTTCTAATGCCACTTCAGAATCGGACGGTAAACGGTCGCGGACCAGTTACACCCGCTACCAGACACTGGAGTTGGAGAAAGAATTCCACTTCAACCGGTACCTCACTCGCCGTAGGCGAATTGAGATCGCCAATAACCTCTGCCTGAATGAAAGACAAATTAAAATTTGGTTCCAGAATCGACGCATGAAATGGAAGAAGGATTTAAAGTTGAAAGTAAACGAGTAACAGATATAGCCCTGCATTTTGTCAGATCTCCAGATAAATTTGGAGCAATTTGCTCGGTTACAGAGGTCAGGATAGCCTACCTATAAGGTGCTTTTCAAATACATTTCTTTCAGTATAGCCATGCAAATGTTGCCTGTGCTGTTTAAAACATAACGTGTTGAATTTAATTCCATTGTTGAATTGTTGTGATTTTTTAAAAGCCATGTAAGGAAATGTGATCATTTGTGTTGAAGGTTACAATGGGAGGGGTCGCAGAATGCAAGGCCACTCCCTCTTTCATTTTGGTGCAATATATAGGCCTATTCTAAATAATGCGTGTCCTCTCTTGATACATGATACATTAATTGGTAATGATTGGTAATGATACGAAAATGTGAGTTCACTATCGCAGAGGGATAACTGAAGTTGACTTATGGCAGCATATAAACACGTGTTGTAAAACTGACATGCAGAACAGCATCTTGAACTGACACAAGTTGCTAGTAATTTGAATGTCCTTTATTGATAATAATGAAACATTCTGATGTCAACAGTGGACCTTCATCTATCATAATCTATGTTACGATAGCCAAAATGCATTGATTGTAATTTATTAATTTATAGCCTAAATAAACATATTTCCTATACCTTAATACCTTCATGTTCGTGTTATTTATTATTTCTGGTATTTAAATATGTTATACTGTCTATACGGATCTGTCAAATCATTTTGCCTCCTGTGGCATATGCTTAACAGACAAACGCACATAACATTTTAAAACCCTAATAAAACTTTATTGCTTTTCCTCAGCCACTACACAAAGAAGATTTTCATGTTTGACTGGGTTGAAGAGGAAGATAGTCTGTTGCAAAGACAATATAGTTGTTTCCAGCGTAGAGTTGAAGCGGGATATGACCAGAGAGCCTGAGTAACCACAGCGTTGGCTTTCATCAGCGAATAGACAATCTGGTTGTGTAACGTACCAGCAATGCTAGGCCAAAATTTAGACAAACGTCAGAGCAGAGGGCAAAGATGCCGGAACATTGTCGGTGACTTCATATCGTTATCTCGTGTACTTCGTTGTCAAGAAAGTGTTTATATATTGGATTAAATAGTTGGAAAGCTTTCAGTTTATCTTTTTAAAGTACATCGTTAACCAGTCCCACATGAAAGACAAAAATCTACTCACCTTTAAAAACCGATAGTCTTCTAATCCCTTAAACAAGCTAGTTCATGGGTAACATGTTCTGAGCTTTTACAGTTAGCAGTTTAGCTTTACCCTACCCTGATGACAATGTATTGAATTCCTTGTTCTATGTCTTTTAGCGTATTTTAAAGTTTTGAAGGTTATTTATGCCAATTGCCTGAAGCAGGGTCTGTGAATGGTGCATGGGAAGCACGTGGTGTCATTAAAGTGGGTTTTATGGCCTGGAAGAGCTGACAAACCTTCGATATATACACATCATATATAATCTTAACTGTCTGGGAATTGCAGCTGCTGGCTTCCCTTATCTGAGAAGCAGAAAGAAAAGAGCTTTGTAGGCAACACTACCTTTCCTGGATTTACTCGTTCACATAAGGATTCCAACCGTTCCAGTAAGTTGTGTGTTTTTCATGTTTACAACGAAAAGAACCTTTACATGCGCCTGGAAATTATAGGTTTCTATTTGATGTTTTTCATGCACAAAATTGGTCGGAATTATTCAGTCATAGGCCCATCAAACTAGGCCTTAAAAAATACCAACAAATATGCATGCTGCTATAATCAATTAGCATTTTGCAAGCGAGCTTTTCCTTGGTTTATTTGGTGTCAATATTGAGGGTAAGATTGCCGCAGTGGAAAACTGTAGACTTTAAAACAAGTTGTCATAAATGGTATAACACATTTCTATGAAATATTTGAGCTGACTCTGGTTTCCCTGGGTTTAGTTGTTCTTGCAAAGCAGGCACTAAAACCAAATTCTGTTATAGCACATGGAGAATTTTCCTGGAGTTTTAGTTGGTTAATTCTATGTGTTTGAAAAATACAGTTTTGTCTAAAAGAACTGCTCTAGACCCTAATAAATTGGTGGGATGTGGATTTTGTGCCCCAGCTGGGACACACAGACACACCATTTTCCAGTAATCACACTGGTATGATATCACAGTGTCCTAACTTTTATTCATTTAAACCGCCAAAATCCATACTTGTTAGCTTTTTTTCAACAGAGAATATCACATGCTGCACGAATGTTTGTGTGTGTGCGTGTGTGTGTGTGTGTGTGTGTGTGTGTGTGTGTGTGAGAGAGAGTGTGTGTATTCAGTCCAAATTATGTGATTCTGTGCGTAGTGAGAACGTTTTTCATTTTCTCTCTCTCTGCAGTCTTATGTGGCCTAGTTAGTTGGATCCATGCAGCACTGACCACTTGACTCCCAATATGTATGCAACAGTTGAGTATTAAGTATTAAGGACTGTTTAAGACTGTCCATGAAGTAACATGTCTAGGCTATGTATTAACATGTTTACCATGCACGCCTCTCCATTACTTTGTCATGGGGTGACAGCTGGTTGGATGTAGCCTACTGTATCTGTTGCCTTTTTTGTCAGCTGTGTTGTATTTTGCATTAACTCAATTTTGAAGTAATTGTGAATAAATTCCGGTCTTCCAATAGGGGGCGCTGTGTAACACACTCCTGTATAATGAAAGGTGTTCTCTTCCATCATAATTCAACACATTAGTTTAGATTTTCTTATTGTGCAGTATGTTGGAGCACATGGAAATGTAGGTTCCATATAAAAGATGTACTACTAAAGCTTAAAGGTTGATGTTTTAATGATTGTTTACTATACTGCCAACTTATTTCACATAGAAAAAGGAAACATCAGGAAGCATTAGTAAAGCCAATCATAATCCGAATTCTTAACGTGATAAAAAGACCACGAGATTATACTATTGAATAATGTCTCACTTTAGTTTTTGTTTAGCCATTATTTCAGTTTTTTGTTCACTATACATTCAATGAAGATACTTTTGTAATGGTATCATTAAATACATGCACAATGAAGATTTGTATTACGTTTGTTGCTCTGTTAAAACATTTCTACCAATGAAATTTATAGCATTATCTATATTTATAGGCTTTTCCTCAAATATAAACTTTCTAAACTTAAATTCTGTATAACGGTTCCGTCTTCATAAGCTTTTGATAAGTTGATGTATTTTTTTCATTTTACCATGCACGGCCTACAATAATGAATGTTGTTAAATGTTCCTTAATTACCTGTCTCAGATATCTCGCCCCAAACCAGTTTTTGTCGGATCCTACAGTTCTTGTAGAGAAATGCAGGGCATCAATTGAAGATTAAAGAATTATGTAACGAAGCTAAATTTAGGTTTCCTTTCAGAAAGTTTGAGACATTCCAATGGGAATGCATGGCAATGTGATTTAGAATGTGTTTGTGATTTATGTCAATGTGTTTTTGATTTCATTTTAACGTGTGATAATTGCTTCATTATTTTATTTTCAATGTGCATGGTATAAACTTTGAGAAAGCTCTATTCATACAGATTCAATACATAAAGCAATAGATACATGTAGTATAATTGCCCATCTTAATGAGAAAATATGAACTAAATACTTTTTAAATACACATATTACTTCCATGTAACATGTGATTATAAAATAAATTTTAAATCACAAAAACATGCAACTGTGATCATGAACTAAACTGTATGTCAAGGTGGTCAATTATTTCAACATGGCCCATTACGTTAGTATTGTAATGTACATATGACAGCATCCCATGAGTCAGTATTATTCATCTCGTTTATTCATTTCACAGTTTCTTCCTCATGAATGTGTTTAGCATAAGATAGTCTAGTGAATTTAAACGTGTCATGTGCTACTGCTTTTCTAATTACTGCATTGATTTTTCTTTGACAGATATCCTGCAGTCAAGATAGGGACACAGCCCAGCCTTCTAAGTAAGTGCAAGGCCACATACTGTGCTCTAACGATGTTGGGCATGTACCTGCAAAGTCAACACAGAGGACAATGTTCCCTGACCGTGGCTAGAAAGACCGTAATGTCGAGTTGCAACAACAGCCCTTGACTCACTGTATCATTCAGTTCTCCGTTAAGCATATATAATGTATCAGTATTTTGGTATCACTAAGTCATCTGTTTCTTGATTTCGAAATTACATGGTTATCTTTCATCTTTGCTTTTGTCACCTTGCTATGTGGCCTTCTTTTTTTAAGGAATACCTAAAATGTGAGTTTTCGGACCAAGTCAATTATGAGGCTTGTTGGCATTGCCTCTGAATTGTAATTAGGCCTATAGCTAACTTTATTTTACCAACCATAAACAGTAGCGTATGGTTGATATTCGAATATTTTGCTTGAATATAGGCTACTGCATTCAAACATGTGAAGATGTTTCTTTATTTTTTTGCGTATAGAGGTTAACCATTTTTCTAACTTGGGATATCAAATTAATTCGCCCGAGGGACTCATTTTTTTGTACTTCTACATTATAACTAGTTATTGAACTAGGAGCAAGATTTGAAAGCCATTTGTGGGCGAGAAAGAATTCATTGCTGTTTCCCCATCAATAATCCTTGGCAGTGAACTATTGGAAGCAGTCAAACGCGAGAGGTGAAACGCAGGTCAGACTGTCTAACTAATATTAAAATGGTTCCACGGGACTCGAGTATGGGGCGCAACGGGAGTGTGGGCGTGGTAGATTTTCTTTGAGATTGTCAGTAGGGGGTGAAGAAAAAAAAAGTCTGTTAGACGTGCATCGTGTGAAAGGATCATATAGGCTACATAACGGTTTGTGTTTAGATAGTTTCTTCGTACTATACAGATGTAGTCTACTCTGTTAAGGTTACTGATTGGCTACTGTTTTTAGTCTGGAAAAAATAAGAAGAAACAAGACATAAATAAAGACAAGGCAACAATGTCCACAGTAAATAAATAAATAATACAATACGGAACCTATATTTTGGACTGTCAAAATACATGTCCAAACAAGATAGTTTAATCTATTCACAATCTCTGTGTTTTCTTCTTTTAATAATGTAACAGGTCATATGTCTGATCTAACATTTTTCATCTGGGCTTTTCTCATTAACTTCTTAGAATGGCAGGCAGAAAGGTTACCGGGCGGTCAGTATGGTAATGGGCAGAACAAGAAATCGTTGGGGACAATAGAAACTTATTTTTCATCTGTGCTGTCACGCGGACGCTTTGTATCCACCGTGTTCGTGACTGAATATTCATATAAGAGCCACCTCAAAGGCAGGGCACTGATCTTGCTAGGCCTGTGTGTGTGTCTGTGTGTGTGTTAGTCTTAATGCACTTAGCTGTATACGCGTATAGAGGAGAACAGAGCAAATATTTTCCAGTTTTCAATGGACACATATATGTCTCAAACTGATCACTAAAGCAAATCACTGCATGCAGATTAGTGTGTCCGTCATATTGAGATCAGCATCTTGTTTGCATTTGACTTTTATATCAAGCAGTTTAATGCACGTTTTTGCTCTTCCATTAATTGTCATCTACATACGTTTTTTACTTTTCTTGGGAGAACGCCTTTTCCATAAGCCAAACTCATTAGTTGTCTATATGTACCCTGTAGAACCGAATTTGTGTTCAGTACTAACAATCGCAAATACGTCTCTACAGGAATACATGGGCGACTGAAATACTACGCCGGCCAAGTGAATCGTCTGCTCCCACTCCCCATTCCACTTTATAGTTCTAAGCTCTTTCGTACAGGTACAAGTGTGAAGAATAGATCCCTATTCCCATGTACAACAGCATTGTCAGTGAGTATGCATAGTCCTGGCAGCTATGGATTTGAGAAGCTATACCATAATGACTGCAAGTGGCTATCAGTGTTCTGTACATTATCTATTTTTATAATTTCATTATTTAAGGAGATGTATTACAAGTTAATGTTGTTTGCAGAATGGGCTTAGTCAGCATGTTTTGCTGCAGATCAACTGCTTTAGTGGCTAACTCAACCAGAGAGAAAGAGAGAGAGAGATAGAGATAGAGAGTGAGAGAGAGAGTGAGAGTGAGAGTGAGAGAGAGAGAGAGAGAGAGAGAGAGAGAGCGAGAGAGAGAGAGAGAGAGAGAGAGAGAGAGAGAGAGAGAGAGAGAGAGAGAGAGAGAGAGAGAGAGAGAGAGATTATGCTCACAATGGTAACCGTAGGTATGTTTGATACCTCTGGTTCCTTATCCGGGGACTACCTCATCTTCTGCTATTGGGCCTTGGGGTCACGTGGTAAAAGTAACTTTACAGGGCTGCTCGCAAGTAGGAGGGCTTTATGGAGCAGAAAAACGACAAAGCTAGAAAAATTATTTTCCACTCCCGAAATTAATGATCATGAGCTCGTATTTGATGGACTCTAACTACATTGATCCGAAATTTCCTCCATGTGAGGAATATTCGCAAAATAGCTACATCCCAGAACATAGTCCAGAATATTATAGCCGCGCAAGGGACCCTGGCTACCAGCATCACCATCAGGAGTTATATCCTCCGCGGGCGAGCTACCAAGAACGCCAATATAACTGTCCAAGCATCCCCGAACCTGACACACCAAGAGGACATGGACTACCCCATTCGGCACACCTGCTTGCAGGAAAAGGACAACCGGCCTCATGTGAGACCCCACAGTTATCAATGTCCCCATCCACCCCACCGGCTGCAACCTCCGCCTGCAACCAAGCTACACCGGAGCATCCAAACAGCGCAGCCTCCTCCAAGCAGCCAGTGGTATACCCTTGGATGAAGAAAATTCACGTCAGCACTGGTAGGAAACTTGTGTGTTTATCTCTCTGCATCCTCTCCAGCTCTCCTAACTCCTCTCTCCCTTTCCCTCCCTTTATCAGTCCCTCTTACTCCCCTCTCGTTGCCAGCCCCTGCTACGATAGCAGAGAAGCCTTTGAAATGGCACAATTGAGGCGGATTTACGACTCGGCATTGGTAATTACACCCACCATAAATTTTATAGCCGAGGTATACTCAGGGCAGCCGTATCACCATGTGGCTTCTGCTGTTATGTATTGCGCGATGGAGAGAGAGGGAGAGCTGAATTTTAAAAAGACAGGGCTTTGTAATCTTACATTAATAATTTAGCGCATGTTGGATGTGGGTGTCCTCTGACTGCAGGGAGAAGTTCTTAACTTCCCATTTAGATTATTTGAAGACGAAAACAATCACACATAAAAAATAACGTTATGCCCCTCATTAACATGGATATATAATAAGTTAAGGCTATTCTTGTTTACCCCTTCATTCCCCCTTTCTGTTTCCTTTTCTCCTTACTTCTCCCTGTCCAGTGAACCCAAATTACAATGGAGCGGACGCCAAGCGGTCTAGGACAGCATATACTCGGCAGCAGGTCTTAGAATTGGAGAAGGAATTCCACTATAACCGATATTTAACACGGCGAAGGCGCATCGAGATTGCTCATTCCTTGGTTCTCTCCGAGCGTCAAATCAAAATTTGGTTTCAGAATCGCAGGATGAAGTGGAAAAAAGACCATAGGCTTCCTAACACCAAAGTCAGATCGTCATCTTCCTCCTCCTCAACGGGCATATCCTCCGGGTCCAACACAACTTCAGCTGCCGGCGCAGTTGCCGCTGCCTCGGCTACTAACGTTGTGTCTACACCCGATGAACTTTCCGGAGCACAGCATGGCGAGGATATTACACGGTTATAAAGGCGAACCCCTTGAACATGGAAGACTGAAAAATGACTGGTTATTTATAGAACATGATATATTTTGTTTTCGTAGGTATCTTGTGCGGTTTCCTTTTAGTCCAAAGTTATATAAAATGCATGTTATATAGCATGGATTAATGCGAATACCGATGGATAATTTTTACGTGACACAGGGTTTAATTTATTTAAAACAAAAATGAGATTGTTTTTTTAATGAAAATTGTTTTGAATGAAGGAAAAATGTACATTTTATCAAAATGTTATTGTGGGCTATTCTTTTGCTCTGCCCAAGGTGAAATGCACAATCTATTTATTTCAACAACACTGGAAGGATATTATAGACCTATAGGTTATTTTTGGTAAAAAGCTGGAACACACACCATTGGTCTTGAACGTGTATGTTTAGGCAATGTGTGAATTACCTCGCATATTTCAAATACAGAATTTTTAATTACAATTTAGTTTTGTGATGTAGATGTTGTGTTTTAGGCCGTTCAACGCAAATTATTGTGAAATGCAATAAACGGAGATTAGTGTACTTGTGATAATCATATTGGTCAATAAAACAGTGAGTGTCTACTAGTTTTACATTCGCTTGCCTGAAATTCATTCATAACCATTGAGGTTGAACTACGTTTTTAGCTGCTTTGCTCAGCTATCGTCCACGTTTTGTATTTCTTCAGATGTTGAAATCTAAAAATGTGACTTTTTGATGTCCAAGACGATCTCTTGTCAAACGTGTTTATGTTGCTTGCGTAATTATGTTACGGAATTGAAGTGCAGCTTTTTCAGTCATCAGTAACGGATTGTAAGTATAGGCCATACTACATAGGGACGTTTAATTCAGTGTTAAATTGTCCTCTGTGTTTTTTAAACTACAATCCCTATTTATAGCCTGTGCAATTAAATTTGAATAATTTCTGAATAAAACTTGAAATGCAGTACATGTCTGGACATAATGTGGTGCATGCATGTTCTTCAATCTCAAATATATTCTCTGAATTTGGCAAGCAATAGGCTTACGACCAGTTTATTTGGCTGGACTGGATAACTATTTGGGCTACTACTTGTTACCTCATAGATCTGTATATAGACATTTGATATTGTTTGAAATAAAAAGTGTCTGGTCACATTTTATGGTTTTAGCTAAGCTAAACCAAGGATTTTGTATACGGTCTGAATCCACACGTAGACAACAATTCAGTATAATGTGTCATGGTCTCATGCTCTCCTGGTTTAGGCAGTAACGTTGAGAGAAATGATTTAGGGCGGTGGAGGCCTTGTACTCTAGAAGCAATCTAGAATCATGACAATATTTTGAATAATACAGGCCTAATTATTTCCAAGAAAAACAAACCGTCGTATCCTTTGTTATGGATTGTTTTGATAGGACTAGGCCATGCTAGGCCTATGTAGCCTAATATAGACAGTTCGTACACAAAAAAAACATTGTAACAAAACTCATAACATATTTGAAAGTACTGTTCTTAAGGCGTTTTGTTTAATATCAAAATACACTTGAAAAATGCTTGTCTCTGACAAGATATTGTTCAAAAGGTGGCGCTTAAAAACGTCTACTAGCAACGTCATCGCCATATCTATTTTTGGTAAGTAGCCAAGGCCTGCGTCAGGGCCTATTGAAAATACGAAGCCCTAGTCCTCTCATGAAAACAGTCTTTGGTGCCCTTTGGCTTCCCTATTACGATGCCACTGTATGAAATGCATACATTCTATTCGTTTTACAATTTCAATTCCGTATTTACATTATAGTCACAAGGCTTCTTCTTTCTATTTAGAGTTGGTCATCATCAATAGCCTACTAATAATATACGAATATTT
This sequence comes from Osmerus eperlanus, assembly GCF_963692335.1. Lineage (NCBI taxonomy): Eukaryota > Metazoa > Chordata > Actinopteri > Osmeriformes > Osmeridae > Osmerus > Osmerus eperlanus. The sequence goes on from NC_085021.1 coordinate 9,563,764, forward strand.
GTATGTTGCAGTGGGCAAAGTAAAAAACACACGTCATCAACAACGTGCAAGAATGTAGGCCTAAGAGAATATATAAACAGTGTGACTTGAATGGACATCAGAAAACGCCTTGCTAGGTGGGGGGCAGAGGAGGACAAAGGGCCGAGGTATTCTGGTTAATCAATCTTGCACTCCAAAGTGAAATGTTTTTGAGCTTTAATAATTACGTATAATAACAACAACATATTTTCAATAGTTGGTTTAATTAATTAAAAGGGAAATTCCAACGTGGAGTCTTGATATGGAAGCCTAAATTAAACTTAAGATTGACTTGGACATGACTTTGGAATGGCGTTGCAAAGCGCTGAGAACTAAATTCATAAGCCTTTATGTAGCCGGACAGATGAGAGGAATGAATGTGCACGCCACAGTCGCAGCATCCCTCCACTCTCCTTCAAGGGTCTGACGCCTCCATGTCGCGAAGCTGAAAAGGTACTTTATTGAAGTTAGGGGGCGAACCACGAGAAGTCCGAGTTCACCCCGAGGACACATTTTCTGTCCCATTAGACTCATTTCAGTCAGGATGGCCGACCTTTTCAACCCCATGACCCGATGGGCTCTCTATACGTGTACCTTCTGTGTACCCTCGTTGGTCCCCCTTGCCCTCGTCAGTGCACTGACTTTCTTTGTGGGTTTTTCTGCGATGGGCCTATTGATGGGTCCATGGAAGGGCACCTCTGAATGTGATACTCTTTTGTTGGGCTCCGTGGTGACCCGAGAAAGCGGTGAACTTTCGGCCAACTCTCTTCTTTTGCGCGTCTAGCTAACCTTTAAGGACACCCTCCAAATTTGAAGGACCTGCAAATTGTGCCCCTGGAGCGGTTTATGTGAGTGTGATCATGCAAAATCAGATATGAATTCTTAACAAAAGTCGGCGATAGGCTATGCAAATGCGCTTTCTGTTTGTTTATTGCATTTAATATTGAAAGTTGTCTTTAAATCACCAGTGGCCGTGACCGTGTTGCTTTATTTCTAATGTGAATAAACATTTTACTCCATAGGCCTTTCTTTGCAAATAAGCCTAGCTGTAATGTTTGGAAGTATAATAGCCTACATGACGATCCTGTATAAAAACTGTCGTGATTGGTAATCAGAGCAGTTATAAGCCTTTCCGCTCGGCCTCCTATCGCTTCTGATATTTAACGAATGAAATAGACAAAAATATGTTTAAATCTCAACTAGTTATAAAATGGGCTCGTAATTTGATCCTACACGCGAGTTAATCTGTATAGGCTTACTCTTAAGTGCAGTGTGTACATACCCAATAGTGATGACAGACATACTAGCTGCTTTGTAGGGTGATACGGCATCTCAGGGTAGAGGCTTCGGAAAATGGTTGCATGCTGCAGGATTTAAACAAATTTAAGTATCACATGTCACGAGAGTGCATGGCAAACTTGCAAAAGGACGGGTTCGTATCATGCTTTACGCATTGCCTATACAATTAGGCCTACAACAAACTCACTTGTTACAATGCAATTTGGCGAATTAATGCCTTTTTTCTAAATAAAACATATAGCCACGTATCTCCTGTCTTATTGCCCGGACTGGACATGTCAATTGCAATCCAATATTCTCATGTAAATATACATGTTTAATGCAACATTCTTTTGTTGATTTAGAAAGTAGCCTATTTAGAAAGTATTTACCGTGACGTCTCATTGGCACCCAATTCACTAATAGTTTGGTTGATGTGCCCAGGATAATTAAGAATGTAGAAAATAATTATTTCCAGGTTATGTTAGTTTATGTTCATTGTTTTGCAACTAATCTAGTATGGGCTCACACCAACACGTAGTTGTAGCCTGCTATGACCATGTCTGGATCTGTGAAATGGCATAAAACCTTTTACCCCAATAGTGCCAACTTCATTTAGGCTATATCACACCCTATTTCAGCAGGCACTCATGTCCATGTATTTAAACTTTTTGTTAAGATGTTCTAATTTGAAATCCACTAAGTATTATGTTGAGTTTGAGAGATCATATAGCCTAGTCATATATCAGCCTTGCCAACATATTACGACAGTTTGCATAGATTACAAATACCCATGATACGTTGTTAAGACGTATTTGCCTTAAATTAGGCCTCTATTAGTATAGGACAGGACGTATTCTATTTTACAGTAGCCTATACAAGGCCTACTTATGACTGTCGCAAGTCCACTTGCTTTACAATAAACGTGCAATGTCTTACATGCTTTCTTAAAACTGCCGTCAAATCGTTTCAATACGATCAAGTAACTGTAGGCCTACTTGCCGCAGGTGAGAGTTGTGTTCAACTAATGTGGGCCCTAGGTCTGAGAGGAGAGAATTGTTGGCTAGTCTGTTTAAAGACAACCGTGGCAGCTGCATAAAGGCACAGAGTTGAAACAAGGGTCACCGTGTTATTATGGCGGCTCTCGCATTGACCAGATAGGTGGGTGTGTCATTAATCCGTAAATCTACTCTCCCGTCCATTAAGCCCCAGAGAGCAGATGTACAACGTCTGCTTCGGACAAGTGTATGAGTGTGAATGAGCATCCATATCACCTTCAAAATATAAAAAATTGACAACTTTACCCTTTAAAGATGCTGAATTAGACGTTGGCTAATATAAATTAATTGTTTTCAACTACATTTCAGGGGTCAGATGGCTGAGCGGTTAGGGAGTCGGGCTATTAATCAGAAGGTTGTTGGTTCGATTTCCCGGCTATGCCAAATGACGTTGTGTCCTTGGGCAAGGCACTTCACCATACTTGCCTCGGGGAGAATGTCCCTGTACTTACTGTAAGTCGCTCTGGATAAGAGCGTCTGCTAAATGACTAAATGTACATTTAATCCAATAATTGTTACCAGGTTTCTGTTTGACCACTAGTTGCATGTTCAGCCTATATGTCTTCAAATTCTAGTGTGCTCTCACAACACAGAACGTTTTGAGAAAGGTAGACCCTTTTTGCTGAACCAGTTAGCTGTCAGTTGATGTTATGCATTAATGCCTTTGGTTGTCATTGGTTGCAACTTAAGGTAAACCTTGTTTACAGAGAGCCATAATTTGGGAATGTTCCTGTTTAAGGAATTGTGTGAGGGGCGCAACACGGTGATCATTGTGATCTAGTGCAAAATAATAAAACACTTGACTACCAAAAAAGTTTATCACGGGCTATCAAAATACATTTAAATATCATAGGCTATCTCTAAATATGGTCACTCCACATTATAAAGACAAGTCATGTATCCCTCCAAGTATGCATTCATGCACCCGTCTAAAATGGTGTCATAGCTTCAAATGTAGATTGTATGGATTTAGTCTTCTCATATAATATCTATTTTAAGAGATGTTGGATTGGGTTAGGGTTAATGCTTTAGCAGATACTCAGCCACCCAGGCGCATATGCCAAAGAAAACTTGCCAATATGTTTGCACATTAATGCGCAACATTCTAAATATGCTCAAGTCAAGACAGGACATGCGTTTGGGAAATTGCCAATGTGTATCTTTTCCTAACTTATTAAGTACAGTCTGCAAACTCCAGTCCTTTCATTTCACTCTGCATTGTTTACAGCAATATAGGGCGCTGCGCATATAAATCTTCTCCCAGCTCTGCCAAGACAGGGCCATTTGTATGCACCGTTTTAACCGACAACATCCTTTGCCCATTAACGTCCTCTCCCCAGCTCCCTCCGTCTCTTCTTATCTGGCCTGCTCTGTCGCCTGAAAATACGAGAACAGGTTCCTTCGACAAAAACGAACTAAATGAAAACGAACCTTTTTGTGTAAAATGTGGCCGAAAAAGGGTATTCTGTGTTACCAGCTTGGTTTGAGTTTCATTGTTACTCATCATTGCAAATTATAGACACCTATCGGTGACTTCTGTAGCTGTTTGTGCCAGCAACCAAGAGCGCGCAGAAGGTAAGGAGGAATTGTAAAAGGGTTGACACCCAGAGCGACCGGCGCGCTTTTGTGCGAGAGAGAAAAATGATTTATTGCTACAGAGGCGGTTCAAACAGAGTTCACGGAGAATTGTGGTGGAGGCGCGAGGAGCTAAATTATGGTCGTGCTCGTGCTGAGCTAGTATATCATAGATTATATCTCAAATTCAGCGAATGTGTTCAACGGTTTGAGGCAAGGAAAACCAAGGGAATTTAATTACTTTCTCTGATTTCTCTAAAGGAGCGTCTGATGGTGCCAGTTTGCCTATAAACACTTGGGCTGCAGTAAACAACAAAAACAAGGATCAAAAAGTAACATAATCATATTATAATATATGAATATAATATATGATTAATATATGATTATATAATAATCATATATTAGTTGGACTATAATATTTTAATTCTTACAAATAATAGGATACTTGCACCCACACTGACATAAGATGGCGATATTAATGGCACATAGTCTCTTCGTATAACGTCCGTGTAATATCCATTGGCGTAGTTGGGCCTTCACTGAACCGTCCACAAAGCTCCCCTAAGTAAATTAGGCTATTATTAAGTTTAGAGACACCGTTGAAAATGTCAGAATTTTAAAACCAATGATGCAATGCACAGTGGTTTTATAAAGCAAATAAGTCAACTTGTATCTTATATATATGTTCTGGTCGGCTACAGTAAATAGCCAAGGAAAACTCGAGTAAGCCTATTGTATTATTTTCCACCCTATAGCCTTTAGCTATATTGGAACTGTGGCACAATTCAAATTCAAGAAGGCAATAGTTAATGTTCTTCTTGATTATCTCTTCGTGCATATCAATAGGCTATTCGAGTGCCAGAATCTAATGTCTTACCGTTATTCCTTATAGTAGCCTAATAGGCTACAAACAGGTCATTTATTTTCACCATGATAGCTTACAAGTGTTGTGATGTGTTAACCCTTGTGTGGTGTTCGGGTCTGTGGCACCCATTTTTTATGTTTACTGATTATACAATTAATTTTTTGATCAATCCTGAGCCTTGGCTCATTTTCTGAACATGTAAAAGTACACATTTTTCATTCAGTCCACCCCCCTTACACATTACTTAGGCCTAGGTGTTTCGTGTCCACTTTACCTGGAGGTAAAAGTAAGTTTGTAAGTGAAAAAAGTGACAAATTAAACTAAAGGTTTTGCTGTGTGCCATCTGTCTTCCTCCTCTCTGGTGCTGCTGTTCAAACAAAGCATCAATAACCTGTATGTCTCCCTGCATGTCTGACAGTCTCCTGCTTTTTTGCACTTTTTACCTATAGTGTGTGAAACTACAAAAATGGCTTGCAGGAACCTGCACGATGTTGTTACAATACATTATTCGATTACTGTTATATTATGTAAGAAATTGACTTTTTTCCCAACACTGTAGCTACAACAGCCAGGTGCAAAGTGGTGATTCGTTTACAGAAATTGTTATGACTGATATTGTTTTAAACCCCCAATACTATTTTGGGTTCATCAGACCCGTGAACATTGGATGAGTATACCTAACACAAACATGAACACCACGGGGGTTAAATAATAGGGTTAAATAAACGTTGGTTACGTAGAGCAGTTGTCTGGTACATCTTAGAGGGTTGAGGATACTCCATCGTGCTTGGTGGCAACATAGTGAACTGATAGAGCAGGTAGCCCATCTGAGCAACGAGAAGCTCAGCCATGGTATTCAACCCAGAGTGCATAATCCATCACCGATGAGAGCCATCCCCGGAGTCTTCTCACGGCAGCGTTGTTGCATTGGTTTATTGAAACAGTGGTAAAAATGTACAGACTATTAGTAGTATAGTATAGTATTTATTCCTTCATTTAGATATATAATGGCAATGTTAGACAAACAAACCATATCATTCCAAAAGGTAGCCTATATCTGTTAGCATTTTAAAGTGCCCTGATTTTACTATTAAAAGGGGTAGGGTTTAATAGTTATTGAGCCTGCGTTTTTTATTGTTACACAGGTGTTCTTGTCATATTTTTAGGGGATACCGGGGCTGGTTGTCACACTTTTTACACTCGCCAGTATTTCTCAGCACCAGTACATTTTAGAAGCCGAATTTCATTATTGGTCCAAAGCTTAAGGTAATGGGTGTGAATTAATATCACCTTTATCAACATAACACGTTTTAACATGAAGTCATAAGCCACAAAATACACTCTGAGAATTACGGGGTTGGTTGTCACAGGGGGTGGGGTTGGTTGTCACTGTCAATGCCAATGCACTTGTAACAAGAAATAATGTTTTTGCTTAACCTAGAGATACCAAACAATTACACATTTTCTTAAAACAAGATGTAATGTGTTAACCAATACAGTTTCTGCCATCTGTGTTTAAATCCATTTGTGTTTAATTGGATGTTTATTCATCCACAGAAAGAGGCAGGCATAGAAATATTATAAAATTAGAATTACAAAATTTAAAAAACTTTTGTAACAAATATTGCTGTATATTTAAACTGTGACCACCAACCGCCATACCAGTGTGACAACCAACCCCCCCTCTGAACTCTTGAGCTAAATGTTTAGCTAGCAACCACATGGCTTGACCTAGCATCTGATAAAAGTACTGAAAGTCTAGCTATTCCCTTCTTAAACAAAAGTTACAACATAGAGATGAGTTAAACATACAAAGATACATTAGACATTTTAAGCAAAAGTAAATAGTTAATATTGAAATGTGAATGTATTCTCTTGTGCCAGGAATGCTAGCTCTATTTCCATACTGACAACATGAATGAGCTCAGACAAAGAGGGCACACATTGAGAACCATTTTACACAGCGCCCCCTAGTGTGGCTGTAATGAGCTCTGTGACAACCAACCCGTGTGACAACCAGCCCCGGTCTCCCTACTTAACTGTTTCGATGAGTTTGTCATGATTGTAATATGGTTCGTAAAGTAATCAACAGCATTTCCTCCCAAAATTACAGTCGCCTATTACCATGCTAAGAAGCCAAATGGGAACAAGAAAGACTAATTGTATATGAAGCACAGTGTTTAAATAAAGTATGGATTGAGCAGGGCTTGCACTGTATGTTTTTTTCTATCTCTTTGTTGTCTGGGCACGGCTGAGAAAAGCCAGAAGTGGGGGTTCTATCGAAATAATATCACAAAACATGATTACAATTTGACAGACGTAACAAAACAAGACACGTCAACATTGAAATCGACCAATACATGCCTAAAAGTTCGATCCAATGCTTGTGTCCAGAAGATTCTTTTGAGCTGATCTCGTTGTCTTTGTGTGGCAATGATTGTCAAAATCCTTTGTTTGACCACTCCCATAGAATCGAATAAATCCTTAAGAGAATTAAGTCTGCAAAAACCTGCTACCTAGAGTTATTCTTACGTAGAGTGAATGAGCATGATAACCTACGCACTGAAGACCGGCCAGATTTTTAGACCAAATTAAAAAGATGAAAATTAATAGACATACGATGACGTTTTCGCTCATGCCCAGTTTGTGTATAACATTTTAAGTCCATTCACATAATAATAAGACACATCACGTTTAATTTGATAACACATTCTTAATATCAAACATATATTTAAATTATACATTCACGTACAATATTTTTACAGTACACGTTTTGTTATGGCATCGATTGTATCTTGAAACTGGTCCTTCAAAGATCGAAGTAGGTTAATCGAATCCATTGCAGGTGTGTTTGATAGGCTATATCAATAACCTACCACATACTTTGGAAACCGAAGTGATTTTCAATCGCCGTTTTCAGTCTTTTAGAACATCTTCTCACACAGGAACCACAATGAACAGCTACTTAAATATTATAAACATTTGGTTTCATGATGTGGAAGTCCCTTTATAGGCGACCCATCATTTCTCTCTATTACTCTCGCTCTCAGCATCTTTCCCCTTTCGGTGTCTTTCTCTTATATTGCATACTGATTAATCAACTCTACTCCGGTATCACTATTCATATTCTAATTGCTTTTCATCCATAGGTGAAGGCGTGCAGGCATGTTGCTACTCTGTCTGGATAATCGGAAAAAAAACCTCAGGAGCCGTAGCCATGAAGTTGTGCTTGCAACTCCAGCAAGCCATTATTGGAGGACGGCCCCACGTGACTCCACGGCACCATGCTTGTAAATATGAGTCCTGAAAACAGTCTAAATGCACATCTAATCTCCTCTTCCTTGCTTATTAGATTATTTGAACTGAATATTAAAGCTAATTTATCAATATAAATTAAGGGCATAGTTCAGTCGATTTTTTTCAAACCGACGAACTGCAGTTTACGGATATGGCAGGCCACCGATATGTGTTACCATGTCATGTGCAGGGCACCACTTCGAGCAAGTTTGGATACATCTACGGACTGAGCGCGGGAAAAAATGGAGGCCAAGAGACAGCAGTTGGAGAACTCCAACCTGTCCAGCAGAACGTCCCGTCTTCTGCCAACGCCAGGTGGTACCAGGCTGACACATATTGGAGCGTATTGAACTCGGTGGACAAAAATGATAGCAGTAGCAAAGAGGTTATCAGTAGTTTGAAGAGTTGCTGTCCACCTACTAGCCGCTGTTCATCAAGGCAGATATTCCCCTGGATGAAAGATTGGCGGCGTACCAACGACCGGAGAACGACAGATTTACAAGAGTTAGGTAAATACAATTACACAAAATGCAGAACAGAATCTGAACTGTCGTTGTAACAATCTGCAAGAACTAAACTTTCTTTTCTCATGGGTCATCCATGGCATAGTAGAAGCATATTAAGGTCAGGAGAAATCTTTCAGAAGGAATTCAAAAAAGAAACGTAAGAACTATTTGTGAATAGCTTTCTACTATCTTTGTTTGATTTCTGATAGGAATAGCTTTCTCATTATATTATAAAGTCCACATTTTTATTCCTATACTGACAAGTGTGTAACACTCATTCATATTGTAAAGTGTTGTGGCATTGTGGGTTTGTGGATTTATTGTTGTACTGATTTTTATTGGAATAGCTCAGTCTGGATATATTGTCTACAATATGACTTGCCCATTGCCAAATGTACATGAGACAATCTTAGAACTGTATTGAGTCGTTTGTAAAAAGTAGGTATTTTTTAGCAGAAAAGCAAGATATCTACTGTATTTATCTCAAGACCTAGTTCTTAAAAGAAGGCTGGTATAGCACTTGCCCAAGGGTGGTTGTTTTCAGTGGTGGTCCCAAGGTACCTTTTAAGTGACTGAAATGAAGACTTGACAGGTACGCTTCCGTGTGTAGGTGTGATTAATGTGTGTTGTCACACAGCATTGGAGGTGTCAGATGTTTCCCCTAGACTGTGCCTGTACAGGAGCAAAGTTTCCCCAAGCACTGTGGTCTCAGACAAGAAATAGAACATCTTGTCACAGGCAACTCCAATATTCTCTACATATACTGTCGGAAAAGTTGATCAGTTAAACTGTTGTATATTGGAGAGTTAGAATTGGTAATGGTTGTTGAGATCTAGAATATGAAAAAAACTGATCAGCTGATTAGAGTTCTTTTTATGCCTCTGATTTCCAGTCAACAGTCGAGGCGAGCCATATCTTCCAGTGAAGGGTAAAGACAGAGGGAGGCGGGACCGAACAACTTTCACGAGCACCCAGCTGGTGGAGCTTGAGAAGGAATTCCACTTCAGACCCTACCTGGATCGGGATCGTAGGTTGGAGATGGCTGCTGGCCTGAAGCTCACCGACCGCCAGATCAAGATCTGGTTCCAGAACCGCCGCATGAAGTCCAAGAAGGACCACAAGGTCGGACAGACAGAAGGGCCATCATCTCAGTGTTCCACCAGCACGGCCTCCCTCTGCCCTGGTTCTTCCAGTGGGTACTCAGTACTCAACGGTACATGTGTGGTCAGATCTTCTGTCTCTCCAAACCTGTTTCTCATAGACTATGGCCATTCTTCAGCCCTTGATCCTCACACTAAGGCAAGCAGCAGCCAATACATTTGTGCTAATTCTATTGGCCCTCCCCATACAACCTTACCTGCAACTGCAGCAGCTGGTCCTCAGTCTTTCATATCTCTGGCTGAGAGCAGTCATTGGCCCACGTGTCTCCTAAAAAACTCCTCTGTATCCAAAGATACTCGGTTCTCCTACGCTGACATGAATGCTTATTATAAATGTGATGGGCTTCTCCCAGACCCCTTAAATCACTCGACTTACACTTACCTGTGAAAAAGCATGACACACCTTTAACATCTGTTTGTATGATCTTTTTCCGGAATGTTTCATTTTAATGTACCTGCATGCCTTTAAATGTCTGTGTGGTCCCAAAAGATTAGCGTAAGTCTGAGTTATTTGCCGTTTGGCTTCTTGTAGATTTAGCTCAAGTTTTGAGTCTGTCTAACATTTAGCGAAATAGTTCCCCAAAATCATTAAATTATTTTTGTGTCTATACGTGTTTTGATTCATAAATAAGACCTTTTGTATATGTATGCATGTTTACTACATATTTTTTATAAACTGTCCTACATCCTACCGTAAGGATGTACTATTTTCCTTGTGTGTAATATATTGACGGTTGTCCCCTGACCTAATTTTCACTTCTTATAAGCATCTTTAAAAAGCAAAAAATATGTTTAGCCAAGCTTTGGAATGATAAAACAGCATGTGTTCATATGGAAGGATGTTATATTTTTGTTACAGACAGTACAATAAATGTCTTTGATATTTCTCTTAATGTATTGAAACACTTGCAAAATAAAATTTCCTGTGGCTAGTATAGCTTCAGTGTCATGTTTATCCTTTTAATTTCTACACAGAATAACATTTTCTATTGGCGTGAAGATTAAATGATTAAAGAGTCCTGGATCTGGCCCAAACAGCATTCAATTAACCCATGCTCTGGCCAGAATAAGAAACGCTGTGATATTGTGCATTCATGTTACACAATCTCTCCCCACAAGCTTCTGCCTGGCTCTTGCCTTCAAGCTCCCCAACATTAATCATCTAGACAAGGCAGTCTTTCCAGCGGTCCAACCACAAGACTCAGAACCCACTGGGCACCATGACAAGATCTCTTACCGCCTCTTTCTGAGCACTTCCTTTCAATAAGCACATCCAAGCACTGCAGGTTTGGGCAAGTCTTTCTCTTTCAAAAGGGCTACTACTTGGTTGCATGGCCATGGAGGTTTTGCCCTGCACTGAAAGGATTGCCAATTGTTAAAATTAACAAACCTGAAAGCATTAGGTGTAAGCTTTTTAATTGTTTTCTGATTACATAACGACAATTACACAAATTGAAATCTGGTATCATTTTCAAATGCAAAAGCTATTTGGCATATTATCTCATTTTGAGTATGATGTACATTTTAGTTATGCATAGAACTTGTTGACAGTTGAGGTTTATTTCTATTTAATTTGGCCATATTTATTGACACAAGCAGTTCTTAGAACAAAGCATATACACAAACAGTGAAAAAGTGTGTGAGTGATAGAGTGAGAGAGAGAGAGAGAGAGAGAGAGAGAGAGAGAGAGAGAGAGAGAGAGAGAGAGAGAGAGAGAGAGAGAGAGAGAGCAAGAGAGCATATTACAGGATTCTTTAAATTCTTGTTCTAGAGCAAGATAGGTGATAATGTTGAACGTTACGTTAGGACTAACCCAATTTAGAGGAGGGTAACAGGGACTCACAATTCTGGTTGCCGTAAGCTACCAGGGTTAACAAAACATGGCACCACAAGCATATTATTTGTTCTCCAAAAACTGTTCCCTTTATAGTCTGCCGATGATGTATATAATATTGTTCTGAAAAAGACTGAAGCTTGACCCAGCACATGAAAATCGTGATCAACACTGTTGAAATTGATTAGAAAGTTGGAGAAACAGGTACATATATTTGTAAATTATATTAATACATCATTATTATACTGTAGGACAAAGTTCAGTATAGTGATCACATCCATGTACAATATGTGACAGTACTAAGTGTATTATTAGCTCTCATCTTTTTCTATTTTGTTGAACAAACTTGCTCCTTTTTTGGGGGGTCAATTTTCTTAATCTAATAAGGCAAAGATGTGTGCATTGCTCAAATAATAAACCAGTTGCTTAACTTCACAGGTGGCCTCTAGCTAATTATGTTCATTTTATAACCATTAACCTTCTTAGCCTCTACTTCTCCCTCTCCTTGGCAGTAATTCTGCTGTCCAGGACTCTTTCCAGGTGCTTGTTGCTGAAGAGGATTGTTAAGTATCAATTTCCTGTGTCACCTTTATGGGTTTTATTTATTTGTCCGCTCCTTCATGCGTAACTGAGCCCAAGCATCAGTCAGGTAGATGGATTATAACTCACCTCCTACCAGTCATACATCTACAATTTGACTTCTTGAATCCTGTACAACTGTTACTGTCATATTACAGCATGGCATTATCAAGATCAATGGCATTTTAAATGCATTCCAGTTAAGGATGATCGGTGACAATAAAAAGGTAAGTCATTGATGAAAGTGTATGCGACGCAGCCGGCACTGAGGGTTTGTTGTATACTGTAGCTTGACACACACCACACGAATGAATGAAGTTGTAATCACAGCAATCACTGGTGTAAATGTCACATGTTGATCATCATTGATCCCTCAAGAAGGATGGAACACCCAATGGCTTTATTGTGCTGCTCGCAATCCATACATTCTGAACTAGATTTGAACTATTTCTTCCTTTTAAAAGAATAGGAACAGTTTGTGGATACTTATCATGAATGATTTAACTATTTGGGATTTCTTCATGCTTCTATAGGCATTTAACAATACCATATAAGAACCTTGAGCTGGAAGAAAAGTGAGAATTGATGGGGCAACTGGTTTGCTCCTGGTTTTAGTTCCGAACTCATTTCCCCTACTGTTGAGCCCCTGAGGCTGGAACTGAAACCTCTAATCTGTAGCCTCCCATCCAGAAGCAGTGCAACTGACTGCGGCTATCCGGTGTGTGCTGTGACACACAAGGTGAAAAAGCACAAGGGCAGAAGACTTATTTCCCTTGTAACAAACGGTCAATAAAGCTGCACCGAAAGAACGGATCACTTTGAAAAGCAGTCTGTTTGTCTTCATTACATGAGCAAACGGGAGCTGTATTATCGTATGAAGACACAGAGCATGTTGCCATGATGAACTTCTCTCCCTGTTTCATGTTTAACCCTGCTCATTTGCCACAGTGAGAACTCCGGAAACCCAGAAGTGTGCACAGCAGCTAGTGGGGAGATGACGGATGGTGTGTTGTCATGATGTTTGGGATGCAGCCTGCTGAGAGGCTCCTAGCTCAGAGGAGCTGCGAAGCGACGGTATTCATATTCTTGGAACGTCACGCCATGGCGAGCACTGTATTGCTTTCCTGTCACATCTGGTGGGGTGCAGTCGTTTGCTATGTGCCGTACCTGGCCGTTTGGTAGCATTTTCATCCTGATAATGAGGGTGTTTTATTTACTGTGGCGTTACTTTAATGGGAGTGTAACATTGAACAACGCTGAGGTAGAAGCAGCCATTTAAATCTCCCACTGGTTCAAACCGGTTATGATTGAATGGACAGACTCATCTGGACTTCTGGACACAGTCCTGGAAACCGAGAAACATGACAGACCCATGATCTTAGGAACATACAGATCTGGGATCATTTTTCTTGCTCTTTTCTTTGTTCAAGGTCAGTTAGGGTTATTGTGTCTGGTTGGTGTGTGCTTACCTGTCTTCTTGACTGACGTCTGTGGGACTGCCTATGTGACAGTGTGTGTCTGTGTGTCTGTCTGTATGTCTGCTATCCCTCTCTGTGTAATGTGTCGGCTTGTTTAAGTGTCTTCAGACCACCATAGTAGGTTGTCCCACTTGTGAGGCACTGGTAGACCTGAGCAGTGGTTCACTTCTATACTGCAGCGCCGTCAGACAGGTGGTCTCACTGCATTACCAGGCAATGACCTCCCTGGTTGGCGGTGACAGTCATCTGTCAACGCCGGTTAATTCCCAGCGCTCTGAGGGGTCGAAAGATGAAAAATAATGAGGCTTGACAGTGTTCCCCGGGTTGGACAAGGGGAGTCTGGTGTCAGCAGCGGCAGCCATCATTACAGACCACTGTCAGACGGGCCGAGGGGGTCAATACAAGCTCAAGGAGATAATCCCACCACTGCCACTGTGGTCCCCAGGCTTCTGGTCTCTATTGACACAGACCAGAGCATGGAGGGGAAAACAAATTATCATGGGTCAATATCCTTTTAGATCCAGCATGGTGACACTTACGTATTCCCCCTATGTACCTCACCTCCAGTACTAACAAAAGACACAAAAGGTATGAAGGAAATGCTAGAGGCAATAAGGTGGCTTGCAAGGAGAGAAAATGTGAGGTTGGGGCATGCGTGGGGTTGGGTAGCTGGAGGATGGCATGCAACAAAAATGTATTGTTTCTTTTAGATGTTTTCTATCACTTTCTTGCGGTTGGCCAACTAACAGGCGACAGTTCAGTAAAATAAAACATGTGAGTTTCCAATATTTAGGCATTCATTTTGGGTAGCACATTCTCAGAGAGAAATCGATGATGTTGGCTGTTTTGTGTTACGTCCAAATGGCCAGGTTCTTCATTTATGTCATTCAAAACCAGACTGTAAGCAATCGTCAGCCCTGACAAATCTGTCTGTTTAAGGGATACAATCTGTCCAGGGGAGAGAGCCAACTCAAGATGACTGTGGTCAGTGGACTGACATCACATCTGCTGCTGGGAGATGTATTCAAATAGTGTTTTGAGAGTAGATCAAATTGAATCTGTTAGCAAACATCTTAATTGTTCAAATCAAATACAGAACATAGGACATGCAAAATATAATACAGTTATCCTTGTTATAAGGAAAACTTTTTTAATTGTATAGACAAAAATAATAATTGTTCAATTAATTTTTAAATCGTTTCATTTAAATCCAAACCAAGGGTGAGATGTTTTTACTTTGAAAAATTACATTTGTTTGCATATGGGAAAAGCAAAGATAGCACACACCTGTTTTTATAGCATTTTATTTTCACTCATCCCCTTCTAACGTCCCCTCCCTCTGCTGAAAGCCATTACTGAAATACAATTTCTAATACCTCCACACAGGTCTGCGATCGACTGCAAACACATTTATATTCAGGCGGTAAACAGAAAGCTGCAGAGATTTATTTATTGAGTGTAGGGGAGAGAAACAAGCTAGCGCGTGAACCCTGAGTAACCTCCGAGCTGACATGAAGATGGATAAGTGTACCATGCAAATGCATGGAGGGAAGGGATATATTGCACTCCGTCATTCAGCACATCGCTGCCTGTAGAATTCCATTAACTCCTCCAGCTGGGACCATATTTCTGTTTTGCAGTTGGAAGTTGTTGATTATAAAGAAATGTTTTCTATTGATTGGACAGTTAAAAAAAGATTTAATAAAAATAGTGTTATTGTAATATTTTTATTATTACAAATAATGTTATGTTCAGCATTGTTACTTCCAATAATAATAGCGTTTTCAAACCACCAATGTACAATATCAGCCATATTAAAACGTTTAAATCCCCAAATGTTGGCATTTTGGATTAATCAGATTCATGTATTAATGCGTAGACTACATTATAAAAGAAGTATCGTTTCACCTCCTCATAACCCATGTGTTACGAATTGTAATTAATAAAATAATCTAAATATGAGTCAAAGATTGTTTTTTTTTATAACGTTTCATTATGAGTAACGATCAAAACATATTTATAAAATGAGATATATTGTTATTATTACTAATACGATTATTATGGCTGAGGGAGACGCACATGTTCAGAACTTACCCTATAAAGGTAATGAATTAAGGAATGAGGAATGAATTAAGTGCAATATGAATGTAGTACTTTTATAGCTTGCCCAGCAGCTACAGTTTAGCCTACACGTTTTTAATATGTTATTTATAGATGTTAAGTAAAGGGAGCGGTTTGCCACTATTTCAAGTTTGACAAATGAGGACAATGAGTATATTTCCTTGCACACCCTTACAAGAGAAATATGCTCAATTTTAACCGTTCATCACACAATAATCTCACATACACCTAGTTTTATTGAAGATTAAACACGTACTATATGTTCTCCATTTTATAATTGCAATATGAATCTAAATCATGTACATCGTCCTAAATATGGCCTTTTGTTAATCTGCATCAGATCTGAATCGATTGTGTGTCTAGAGATGCAGATGGTAGGCCTACATAACATTTCATTTGATACATTTTTTCGTGGCATTATATTATGTTTTGAGAGAGGGGACTACACTTTACTATTTCTGAGGGGAAATGTTACATATAGACCTAGAAGGTCAACTTATCTCATTACACCATAAAAACAAACACGACCAGAATGTAGGCTATTATTTACATTGTAGACAAGGCACATGAGGCAAGTGTCCAGAGAAAACAGCAGTGAACTTTAAATTAACGCTCACCTTCCTGTTGACTTTCATAGAACAAAATGTCTTCTTCTCTGTCATAATTTTTTCTGTGAGACCTTTTGGTGTTGTTCAAAGGCTAATTACAAATCTGCTGCCTCTGAACCCTTAAATACCAGCTGTCACGACCTTTGAACCCATTAAGTGTGCATTTCACATAAGCAAAGCCTCCCACAGAAGTCTCTGATAATCAACACACACTCAAGCAACTCATTCAAGAGACTGCTTTCAATTCATTGATCATGGTTTTGTTTTATGCAAAGAAAAAGTAATAATAATACTATATATAAAAAAAACATTGGATTTCAAATTTGGTGCACAATTGGCTTATGTCTTACCAACTGGTTAAAAGCACAGATTAGCCTAAATGGTTTAGTACTGTTTAATGTACCACATATACAGTACATGTTGCACACAAGTACTTAGTGTGGGCATGACTTCAGATGATTCAGGCCGATTGAAGTTTTCAGTAGTTGTAAGAGTATTAATTACATGGACAGGCCCCAGCAGAATGCGATAAGAGGACATTAGTATAACTGACGTCACCTTACCTGTGAGACATGGTAGCACGTGTTCCTCTAGACTATATAATTCGTGTCCATATTCATGATGCCTACATTTGATTTAAATCCGAACTATTTGAACTATCCACTTTCACAGTAAATATAGTGGGTTGTGGTTAGTCCGTACAGTCCAGTCCATAAACTGGGTCACGTCTAACACGTTTACAACTGGCATTCCTTTGTTAATCAGTGTTGTCTCCGACTGACTGAGATGTCCAGCTATTGGCCAAGACCAAGAGGGCACGTCATCTCCATCAATCAGAGATCGAATTTCTCCTCTGGGATGGCCCTGTCCATGGTCGTCCAGCAATCTCACCATGTGTTAGTGGGTGCTGAAGAGGCCGGCCATGAAATGCTACCCTGTCCAATGATTATGCAGAAGGTTAGGTGATAATGACATCGTATCAAGAGTTAACGAGTGAAAGAGAGAATAGCTTTCTGTTCATCGGGGGGTACCGACCAAGAGAGGTCAGAATACGACAGTTGGACCACAACTCTGGACTCAGTAATGGAAAGGAGGGTAACTTAGAAGTTGTCTCAGAAGTTTTAAATCCTCACTGTGACTGTGACTGTGAAAACGGCGTGCCTGTGCCTCTCAACTCGGCCAGCCGTCCTCTGTCTCCGAGTCTGGACTTCTCACCCCCACCGGCCTGTCTCCACTACCCTCGTGTTCCCTTGCTCTTAACTGCACAGGAATTTCCTGGACTTGGATACGCTTCGTCAACAAGCAACAGCCGAGATGAGACGCACTGCGACTTTGGGCAATTCAATGCGCATTTCCAATTATACACTCATGATAGGCCTAAAATTCACGTCGCCGTCGTGGATAGTTGTTCCGCGGATCGTAAGTGTACCATAGAGGATGTTAACCAACGGAGCAAAACTTTTGAATGGATGAAAGTAAAGAGAAGTCAACCGCGTGCGGGTAGGTTAAAAAATACATTTTCGAAAGTTCAAATAACTTTATATAAGAAATATTTAAAACCCCCAAACAAATTAAAAAATAATATGCACTTTATTGTTGACGTTAGGGGCATATTTCCATTAAAATATACTTATTTATTGTTTGGCAAGCAGGCCATGTTGTTAAAAGTTTTAAAAAACTTTGATGAAGTTATGCTATAGGCCTAGTGCATGGAACATACCCATGGCACAAAGCCTGACGTATGTGCCACCAAGCTTTAAAAAAACGCGTACGTCTTGCTAAAGGAACACGTATTAATGTAGGCTATGTATATGCTCATGTGTTAATATCAAATGTTTAAATTGAGGCATAATGCTATAGCTCTAGTTTTCAAATTGAGTAGCCTAATGTTAGGCATAAACTTTAGTCATCGATCTCCATTGCATCCACAATAAAGCAAAACACAGTGTTGGATGATTTATAAATCATTTTGAACAGAATTAACAGTAAAAGCAGAGTCAATAGGTGCTCTAGACTTAGTAACTATTAGATATACAATATTGATTATTGACACAGCTTTTTCCCTGTGTAATTCTTTACTTCACTTTGATGTTGGAAAATAACATCCTCCTAACATTGGTTAAGCCAAACTTAAGATTTTGAACTCAAGTAGCTTCCAGAGTATTGACTATCTGTCTGTTAGTAATGAGAGCCTTGTGTATTGATCTTAGTACCAAACACCTTTTACATGTGTCCACCTCTTTAACATAATTGCTGTCAGGGATCAACATTGCACTGACTCACGAGTTCTGACTGTGAGGTCCAGCATACACATTTTGATTTCCTAAACACTTACATCTCCATGAGAGCACATACAATAAACCTTGGATTTATATGAGCAGAAACATTGACTTCACAATGAAATGTCATCTGAACTCTAATATGCCACTGCATCTTGGTAAGGATGTAAGGTTGAGGGTGCAGATAGGGAATCATTTATTTCCACAGTCCAGGTTGCTGATGTGTATGCCATACATAGCCAAACACCAAGCCAAAGTGCTATCACTGTTCAATCTAACCTTACAGACCAATGGTGTTTTTCAGGATTTACTTCTAACACATTCGGCGAACAGCGCCCTATGTGGATACTCATAGGTCAGACCGAGTACATCATATTGGATGAGTGAATTTGAATGTTGGTTACAGCTGCAGAGGAAAAATGTATGTCTAGATATGTCTCTCTGAGCAGGTGTTGAGAGACAATTGAGGTCAGAATGATCACATTAGCTGACCTAACATCCCTCTTGTAGATGCTAACCCACTCCAGGGGCAGGTACTCTTTGATGTCGATAAGGTACACATGTACACATACTGATCCAACACCTTGGTATTCATGACCTCAAACAAACTCTTTGACATCTTTCATACAAAATCTATTTCATCAAAAGAACTGCTTTTTCCCCACTTTCTTAAACACTTGTGCTGATTTACTGGTAGTGCTTATTAGTTTTACAATGCTGGTTATTAGTGCAAACAAGAATTCATCTTAAGGGTATTGGTCTTGGCACAAACCAATCTGGACTCCATTCTTTCATGTATAAAGGCCTACTGAAACCCTTCTGTAACCTGATCTCCTGGTCCAGAGTATATGTACTCCCGGTACGTCATTCTTCAATTATGCTTTGACAGCACCTGAATTACTGTGGGCTGGATGCCCAGATGACTGAGGCAATGTGTATCGATCCATCCCTTTTCTTCTTCTTTCTCCCTGACTGGGAAAGGGTCCTTCTCACTCCCATGGCAGGCCGGCTATTTCTAAGCGGCCAAGTCATTCCTCAAATATTTAGTTTGATTCTTTTATGCCTTCTGGCCTGCGTCAATTCTATTATCTTTGCAGCCATTAATCAGAATGTGCATGTGATTTTCTCTCTTGAAAGCTAAAGTGCTTAATTATACACTGTTTCTCTGTATTGGCTCTCTTTATATGATTTGCTGGATAGTCTTATTTCAAGTTATGTACCCTTGACATTCATTTTCTCCAAAAACGTAGATGTCAACATTTATCCTGTGTCTGCTGACCTTTCTTCCACTGTGTATTTCACAAACAGAGGCTCTGTCAGCCTTCCTCTGGGATTGAGTAGCGGTGCAAGTGATACACAACATCTGGTGTTTGATAGTTTCAGTATCAGCATGTTGGCTCTGTTAGAATGACACTCTGCCAACAGTCCACAGTGACTGAGCATTTCATGGAGGGGTGAATATCACTATCACTTACATGGAGACTGGAACAACACTGAGATACATAACCAAACAGCTTTTAAAAGGATCTAAGTCCATTAGGGTTTTCAAACTAGCTCATGTCTCATAAATTAGGTATCAATAGTTTAAGTTTCAAGAGTCATGAGTTGGCTAAAGTCCACGTGGCTTTATTTTTGCAAAAAGCTTTTTAAATACAAAGGTCACACTATCCACTAAAATCATTTTCCTTTTCATTTGAGTCTCAATGGCATGAAACAATCCTTGTTTTTTTTATTGCACATTCACAAGAAGAATACTTTGTGGCCAGGTTAAAAATTACCCTAAAGTAAACATTGATTGACTACTATCTTAGGCCTGAAAGGTCCAGATGAACACATGCAAACAATGTTGGGTCTTGTTCTGATATATTAAGGTAACGTTAGATCAGAATATATACATGTTTATCTTTTCTTGTCTACTTTTCAGACAAGATGCACATGACCTGTGGATTGAGTATCCTTGGCCGAGGCTTCAGTATTGACCAAGGTGGCAGCCATATCGAAATGGACGTGCATCACGCGGCAAACGGAGTCCACAGGACCAGCTTCAATACCAAACAGCTCACAGAACTGGAGAAAGAATTCCACTTCAACAAGTATCTGACGCGGGCAAGGAGAGTGGAGATAGCCGGCGCCCTGCAGCTCAGCGAGACGCAGGTGAAGATTTGGTTTCAGAACCGACGCATGAAGCAGAAAAAATTACAGCGAGAGGGTCTGCTCCCCGGGCTTCCGGCATCTTCGATCTGTGCAGAGAGCTCACGCTCTAGTAGCCTGGACACCTGCCCCTCGCCTGAACCGTCTTCACCAAAACACCTGCCCTCGAACACTGAACTTAACGACAAGTCTCGCGCGTTACTCGGGAAGGTTTGTGATACTACCAATAGTGTCAATGACTTGCAAATGCAGTGATGAACTGAATGTATTTGATTTAATTAATGTTTTAAGACCAACTTCATGCGAAAACCAAAAAATGCTATTCAATAATCGGAGCGTATAGCTGTACCATCATGACCTCTGCTGTGACAATTATTCACGTGAGTGTTTTAGGCGCGGCTCAAGGTGTTCAGATGATAAAAAAAAGGATAGCCTATACGCAACGTTCTTGAAAAAGCACTTTAAAGCAGAGTAAAATTGTTTATTTAAGGCAGCCATTCCAGCCCCAAATGTGATTTGTCTTCTTATTTACTAACGTATTCTTGTGTGGATATTGACCTACTTAAAAAGAATTAATTTATTAAATATGCCCACAAGCACTTTTTGACCATGCAGTTCTTTATTTGGATAACCTTAGCAATACAATGAATGACATGATTTATTCATTTTCACATTTTGTGATGCAGGCTAGGTCAGGCCACACAACACAATTTTGCCTATGAGTTTACTGAACTTTTTGTCCAATTTAACTGATTGATGACATTTTGTAAAAATCTTATTATAGGTTGTAGTTGCTTTATGTAGTCATATACACAATTTTAAACACACAAAAATTAGCTTGCTGTGTTTGTCAGTCACATTTAAGGTGTCTGAAGTAGGCTATACATTTACATTTACATTTATTCATTTAGCAGACGCTTTTATCCAAAGCGACTTCCAAGAGAGAGCTTTACAAAGTGCATAGGTCACTGATCATAACAACAAGATAGCCACAAAAACAATGCGAGTAGCCAAAACATGAAGCACACATTGTGAACAACCAAAGTAAGTGCCAAAGGGAAGAACCATAAGAGCATGTAGTTAAACAAGTTACAATTGTTATACGCTTGCTTTGAGTTACTATCAGTATACATCTACGCTAATAATTACAAATGTAACTTTATACAAGTTTCAAAACACTTAAATGCATTAATATGCACATTGAATCAGCATACACCAAGCCACAAATCGGCTAAGACCGTTCATGCAAGGTGTGGGCTATAGGGGCTAGGCTATATCTGATTGCCAGTTTATGTAGCTATAGGCCATTTCTTCACATTAATTGTTAAAGGTAACGCGCCACTCTTTACAGTTTTTTTCCACGATCTTTCCTAAACTTTCCAAGTTTATATTGTTGTCATATTGTTTTTAATAATGCCATGAACACGAACGATTAATGTGATAATTGAGTGATAGATTTATTGACAGGAGGGTTTAGGGTATCGATCAAAGTTGATCTGTCTATTTGATTCCCATTTCTGCATGGAAAATTTAACACCACTTTAGTCTATAATTGCACATTAATGTCGTGAAACGCGATAAATATAAATACTTTTATAACAGATAATTATAACATAATTTTTAATGCTTTTAGTTGAACACTCATGCGACATTACATAAAATGCTGTTGGAATTGTCCAGTTGTCTTGTAAATCATCCAATAAAATAGTTGGTCAGCATGTTATATCCTAAGATTTGCTCTCGCATCTCAAACAACATTATGGATGGTGCAACAGGCTAACAAAGTTATTAATACATGTGAATTCCATTCAAAGACCTATTCAGGGTTTAGGCCAATAAGCGAAACATTAATGTTAAGAAAGCTGAGTTATAGATTTCCTATATCGAGTATGTGCAATTTCAAAGCCAAACAACTGATTAGAGAAGAAAAAAAACAAACGCGAAAAACTATTCAAAATAATTCCTGACCAAGCGTTATCTGTTAATTGTGTATTAGTATATGATGTATATATAGCTATTTCACTATTAAACATAATATAGCTTGAACTTTTACGCTGTGTAGATTTATAGCTAATTAAATTGGTTTATATTGAATAGGCATATGACGTGATCAAATGCACAGAAGCAAGGCCAAAATAATATATGCAGTTACTCCCAAGTTCACCTCTCACCTCTTGACCTGTGTCTTGCCTTGGGACAACAGTGACCCGGTCAGTGACTCTTGGAGAGAAAGATGCATCATTAATTTGTGTGACCCCAGTCTTGTGGTATTTTTTTTCCAACAACCAACTCCAAGCACTTTTGTTCTCATGATATGTCCAAGACAATATTTCATCCTGCTTTTAGTTTGCTGGACTAGTCGACCCCCTTCCATATTTTTCTTATCAAATTGTACTCCCTATTATAGAATACAGTATCAGTTTATAAATGTATAATTGACAGAAGTCCTTCAATTAAATAATTGTATGGATTACAGTGTTTTTAGTTGCTGTAAACTATTTCTTCAAATTAGTTTCAAATTTTAAATATTTATGCATGTTAAGGATGTTTTAACTGAAGCATACACATTCACAATAATTTTTAATCTGACAATTTATTAAATAGGTGCTTTCTATTGCATTTACAGATATTTTTATGTAAAGTCTAAGATTACAATTACGATTTTAAATCAGCTATTCCTTCATAATACTTTAAATATGCTACTATATTTCATGTATAAAATACCTAGAATCATATAATAACTTGTGTCATGCCGATAACCAACTTGGAACCTCCATGTAGGTCTTTCGCCAACCCGACTGGCATCAATAACTTTTGAGTAAAAAAAACTTTAATATCACTGTCCTCTATGGTTTATGGTTTGCAGAGAGATCGGGTTGGTTACATCAGGATGATGATTGCAAAACACTGCAATGAAGCAAATGTATTTTAATTCGACACAGTTACTGAAATACACACCATTTGATCTGCCTCCTTGCAAATCCCATAAAGCATAATGACCAGATTATGATCCTTGACAACACCATTAACTGGTTTCATACTTTGGCAAACAAAGTCACATTGTTCACCTATTTTACTATTATAATAATGATAACAGGGATGATGATGATGATAACGATGATGATGATAATGATAGTCATCATAATAGCAGGTGTCATGCGGACCACACTGGGCACAAACCACCCCATTGGTCACCACTTCCCATACAGAATAATGTACTTCCTCTACATTATGGAGACTAGCTGATTTTTTACATTCTCTGTATACAATGACAATGAGACAACAATACAATTAGACAGCTGCCTTCATACAGTATTTTGCCTGAAACTCAGATAGTTCTAGTTCATAGTTTAACTATTAAACAATCTGTTAAAATTGTTAAACTATTTCCATGAACATAAGTTTCTATCTATGGTAACTGCCATTGATATATTAACAGCTTGGATCCAAATGCTGCAAACCACTCAAATGTAGCTAGCTGTTAACCGTGTCATACAAGCGTCAAAAACGATATTTCTACCATGCAAGTGGAGATGAAAAGTTTGGCAAATTTCACAGAAGCCTTTCAATGAACTAGAGGAGGCGTGTCTTGTTTGTTTGGAACTGATATTTAGTTTAAAGGCGTTCAAGTGTGACTTTTCGTCTGATGAATTTGCACTCTTCTGTTCCTCTACTCTGAAGATGTACGGCTTCTTCTTGAGAATGACAGCTCTGCAGTGCACAAGCAAATGCTAGGTATGAAATAGGCTCTGTCAAATAGAATAGTTTGAAACATTATATATGGCAGGTAGCTAAACTCACTGTTGTTTGACTTTTTCCTTTGGTGTGAACTCTTTTGTTAAAAACTTTCACTTTCCCTAATTTGAAGTTGAATCCTCATGTTTACTGGATATAAGTGTGTTTATTGTACAATATATAGAGAGTAGAGTACAGCAAGAGTATGGTTCATCAGTATGACCCATAAGGAAATGATCATGTTAAGGAGTGGACTATGACGAGAGAGACAGGATGACTCCAATCTAACATCATATGGAGACAGTCGTGGTGATTCCAATTCCAATTATATTCTTTCATGATGGAAATTCCCAAATAAACAATGACCAGCTTTCTGCATTCTCAGCGTTATTTAGCATTACGTTATAAAGTTATATACACATCTGTTGCTACTTTCCAGTGCCTAATAGTAGAGTCAGTGTGATAACTCATACAGCAGACATAATGGCTCAGAGATATACGGTATTCTATTACTTTTGCATTAACATATGTAAGTGGGTTTTATATTGGGGTTATTGTAATTAATACTTAGATAGCCGAGAATTAACTTAATGCATATTATGCATGCAATATCTTTACCGGAGCACTGGGAAATGAAATCAATTGATCAACTTAGAGCTCTTGGATAGCCTGATTGCTGTTGTGTGGTAATTATTAAACATGAATACTCTTTTCTCCTGAATCTATCAACAGCTCCCTCTCTTTCTTTTGAGCTTTCTTTCTTTGCTTTTTGTCTTTCCCTTCATCTCTTTCTGTCTCCTGTTTAGGTTCTCATTCCCTGTCACAGTACATGAGGAGCACCTGCGTGTTTGTTGGTGTGTTTGTGTTTGTGCGTGTGCACGAGGGAGTATGTGTGTGTAGAAGTGTGCCCATAATATGTATTTATGCAACACAATTATGCAAATTAGGCTCTGTATCTTTAGGTGCTACCAATAAAGCACAAACAAAACACATATTTGAATAATTGAGCACACAAGTACACACAAACACACCTAACCACTTACATGCACCCCAGCTGCGTCTATGAAAATAGAAAAAGATTTGAATTATTGTTTGCCCACGCGCTCATGCACATGCGTACACACACAGACCAGGTTTCACATACACATCAGGTACCTGTACATGACACCATAAGACATTCACACACGGGGAAAACATGTGGAGGGATCCAGTCCTTGCCTTTCCTCTCCTGCCCCACTCCAGGGAGCAGATGTTTGGGGACAGCTTACACCCTCAGCGAATTTCTGTGTACAAAGCAAACAGCAGCACTCAGCACTTCTGGCTGCAAGAGAAAATGTGCTCTTGAGAGGGTTATTTTTTTTTGGGGGGGGGGGGGGGGGGGGGGAAGGCCCCGGGAGTCAACACAAGGTAGAGGGGTGGAGATAGAGAAAGAGGGTGTGGGGGGGACAACGACGACAAGGGGGTTGAATGTAGAGGTGAAACTGTGTCAAGGTGGTTGCGCATTTCCCCCGGAAATTTCCTCGGACATTCTGTATGCTCAGGTTATGTGTGTGTGTGTGTGGTCGGGGAATCCTTGGCTAAGCAATATGCCGGGTTGGGAATGCATATCTCCAGTGAAATCGTGCAATGTGGGGAGAATAAACAATGGTGGCCCTTCATCTCAGATGGGGTTTGCTGCCACGCTGACCTCCATGCTGCATCTCTGTTTACACTCGCTGTTTGGCTTTGCCCTTTCAAAAGTTGCAGACAAGCATAAAGCGAGGCTCGGAGGCGATGCGATGTGTATCCAGGTTGAGGGTGCTGATGCTGCAACAAAACAGGAGAGCCACCTTTCTAATGATACGGCTGATATCGTCCGCTGATGTACTCATGCTGAGGGTTTGCTCATGCTTTTTCTCTACTTGTACATTATTATGGCTTTTAATTAATTAATTTATTTTTACAGAAATGCACAATCACACAGGCACATGCGTTTTGACCTCCTGTCTCCATCTTGTAATTTCAGAACAAACCAACATAAGCGAGGCATGGGATGCTTATTTGTCTGAAATCCCCCCCCCTCCTCCTCCTCCTTCACTGCCCTGGGTGAGGTTGCCATAGCGATGGGCTCGCAGACATATGGAGAGGGAAGAGAGGGGGAGCAGGGGAGATGGGGCGGGTTGGCGAGAGAGAGAGAGAGAGAGAGAGAGAGAGAGAGAGAGAGAGAGGACGAGAAGGGCTGGGTGGGGTTTGAGGACGCTGTCTGTCTTTCAGATACGTCTTTGTGTTTCATCCGTCAATCAGCGATCTGTGCTGAATAGAAGCTCAGTTCATGAACTTTTCTCAATCAAGTCCGTGTCAGACAGCATCTTGCCTATCCTTTCTCAGGGGAGGCAGGATTGATACCTAAACCATCACGCCCTAAGAGCTGGAATACTTCAATGGAGGCTTTAAAAAACACCAAATGTTGAAACGGACGTTAATAAAGAAAGATGCATTTGGAGCATATGATTTAAGGTTGCTACCTAATGTTACCATTAGACTTCTTTATATATATATATATAATTTTTTTTGGAACAATTTCCGTGCTGAAATTGTTATGTACTAATAAGACAAAGATGATGCTAGGACCAGCTGAAACGGAACGAGTAGAGGTGGGCTAAAGTTCGTATGGACCTGAGGGGGTGGAGTGAAATGGACTGTAGCCGCCGGCCTCGATTCTATCAAAACAAATCTTTTCACCCGACGTTTTATGCAAAAAGGGAACCCCAGGTGCTCAATCAAAACCTCACGCCTACTTTTTTATTTTTTTCATTTTTAGCCCTCCCATCGCCCATTTACCCATCCCTCTCTCCCTGCCTCCCCTCACCCATTGCACCATTCTTCTCATCCTCTTCCTTCCCTCCCTGTCATTCATCTTCCCTTCCCTCTCTCGCACCCTGCCTCCGCCTGCTCTGAGGCTGATCTGAGAGAGTGACCCTCAGGCCCTCAGGGGTCAAGTGATACAAGGTCAGTGGCGGGTCATCTCCGCTTACTGGCTGACCTCTAAAAATACTTCTGGAAGGAGCCAATCAGGGTCCTCGCTCCCTCCCCCTTGCAGCCACTCAACCTCCACCCACTGCTCCCCCCGCGCCCCACACCTTCTCCTCCCCCATCACTAGTCCTGCGTCACGTGAGCGGGGTGAGGCGTCAGAGTGAGGATGATGGATTATGCTTTTAGTACCTGTTTAGAATGAAGCTGTCCACACCGCACTGTAATTATCCACTCCCAGGCGGCAGCTGCCCAACATAATAGCTTTTTTGTTTGTTGACCTGGTTTAGTGCAGAAAAAGATGGCTTTGGGTGGTGTGTACAGTACGTGTAATGTGAAGATTGTTGAGGATATGAGTGAAAGCGTGTGAAAGTATGTTGAACAGTAGGTGCAGTAGGTCTGTATCTGGTACACCGTGTACAGGAGGACTGGGTGTGGCTGGGAGACTGTTGGTGTGAAGAAGGGCATTCTCTAGACTCCTACTCCTCTTCCAATTTAAAAGAACCACATATTGGAGAAGCCCCGGTCTGCCGTAGCTTCTGAGAAAAGGTCAAACAAAATGGGCAAAAACCACTTGCATATCTTTAGACAGTGGAAGCGATGAATGTGCGCATATTGAATAATTTTTGTTTCATGTATAATTTATATCAGCATGTTGCATTTCAAAAAAAGCTCCGGGTTTGAGTTACCCTCAAGTATCCCAGGAATGAGTTGAAGAGGTTAATGGAATTCAGAACGTGCAGATATCCTGTCCGCTCCTCGATGCTCCAAATGCCTGGGAGGCAAAACATGAAAATATCAGCACCTGCAGCGCAGTGTCATGCGGACAGCCACAATGAAACTCAGATAAACAGCCATGTCGTTTGACCTATGGCGAGCATAAATTTACCGACTGTAAATCCTAGAGCGTTTCAGCGCTACTTAGCCCTGGTCCCCACCGCCACCAAGACGAGCCTCTCTCTTACCCAGCCGGAAAGAGGCCGGCGTGGGGTATCAGTAGCGTATGAGGGGCCTTTCATCCAGAGCCTGCTTTTCACATAACTCAGTCCAGCAGCCTTTATCACCCCCTCATAAATAACGGGGCTATCGCCTGATAATGTCCGCTTAATGCTTAGTCAATAAACCCAACAGAACGACGAGACCCTTTCTCTCCCCTCTCCCCTGTACAGAAATATAAACAGTGTCTGCAGATTGATGTGATGGGCAGGCCTCTGCTTACACGGGGACAAAGAGGGGGGGAGTCTCGGGGCCCGGGGGGCCCGGGAGGCTGGAGGTGGTGTGCAGAGAGGCTGCAGGTGTTCAGAGGAGATATGGGAGTCCTAATGAGGGGGGCTCGGATAGAGGATGGCCTTGACTGATCACCTGTGAGAGGCACGATACACAAATATACACGTATATGCATACAAGCACACACACACGTGCACACACTCGCGCACACACATGAACACGCGCACGCACGGCCGTGAATAGAGGCGTACAATGCACATGCGTAACGCTGTAATTAGGTAATCCATTGGATTGTGCTAGCGCAGCACATGGTGTCTCATTTGCCAAGCTTTAGAAAATGTGAAATTAAGGAGCATCCAATTGACTAGTCTCATAATCGTATCCACATCTACTCAATTAGCATGGTGTAAATGAGGAACACAACCAGCCCATATAGTTTCTATGTCTGCATTCAGACTTTTAGACACAGGCACATTTGGGAAAGTCGATCAAATATTTTGTCCTTGTTGCCTCAAGCGTACAAAGACCAGACATCCAATTGTCATCGAAAAACGACAATCAAACTGTGATGTGGAGGGCAGCTGCAGACAGGGATGGGCTCAGAAAGAGCCCTAGGGGGCAGAGAAAGAGAGAGAGACAGAGAGACAGAGAGAGAGAGAGAGAGAGAGAGAGAGACAGAGAGACAGAGAGACAGAGAGAGAGAGAGAGAGAGAGAGAGAGAGAGAGAGAGAGAGAGAGAGAGAGAGAGAGAGAGAGAGAGAGAGAGAGAGAAGGAAAGAGAGAGAGACAGAGAGACAGAGAGACAGAGAGACAGAGACACAAAGAGACAGAGAGAGAGAGACAGAGAGAGAGAGAGAGAGAGAGAGAGAGAGAGAGAGAGAGAGAGAGAGAGAGAGAGAGAGAGAGAGAGAGAGAGAGAGAGAGAGAGAGAGAGAGAGAGGAAAAGAGGAGGCGACGTAGCAGAGCTATATTATAGGTGTGATTGTGATCCATGAGCAGCGTGATGATGGTGAGACCTGCACCTGGGCCTGGAGCAGCAGGGAGGGAGGGGAGATGAGGGCTGGGGGGGCTGTTGATGCGCCTCACTCAGTGTGCAGGGAGGAGAGGGATGAGTGTGTGAGGTCCTATTGACAGGTAGAGTTCACATATAGGCCTATGTGTCTGTGTATGATGCATGTAGGTGTACTGTACCAATTTAATTGGCTGCTATTGATACACTGTAATTACTCCCCGGTGGGCAAAGATATGACCAATGATAATAAATTTGAATCTATGTGAAATCGATATTCATTTTGGGTAGATTTTTGGCCAACTCGTCAAATTAAAACACAGTGTGCGTAAACTACAATTCAGCAAATTGCAATTGTAAATATTATAAATGTAATGTTTCCGGAAAAAAATCTGACTAATGGGCATTAATCATTTTCACTCAGTGGAACAAAGTCAAAAGTACGAAATGGCAATGCAGATTTCCAACCATCGATTTCACTCTGTCCTGGGGTAATGTCAACAGAGGGAGTGGGCGTCAGTTTAGGAGGGGGGGGGGGGCATGGAGGAGGGGGGCCAGTTGCAGTATTTGGGAAGAGTCTCTTCCAGGAGGCGCCCGCCTGCACGCTCGCTCAGGCGCTACTCCGCCACACTGCGGCAAATGAATCTCCCAGGGTAATGGAGACAGAACCACGGCAAAATTAGGAGAGACATTAACTGGGGTATCAATAAATAAAGCACTAATTAGGAAAAAAGGAGCTTGGCTCGACGGCAGGCTGGCAGGTAGTGCAGGGGGAGAATATCAATAGCGTAATGTTTCGGTCACATCAGCATGCAGCTGACGTTCCTTCTCCCTGGCCGGGGGACTGAGCCTCGAGGGGGTTTCACCCACTGGCATTAGCTCGCCCACCCACTACCCCCGTACCCACCCCCCCTGTCTATGCCTGCTCTTTGACTGTGCAGTGAACCCAGAGTGCCCCCACCACATCTCCGCTCCCCCCCAACCTCTCCTGCTCGCTGCCCTGGGTGTGCCGCTGTGCTCCGGGACTTCACCATGATTGATGGTGGTGGGGGTTCTCCACCTCCTCTGTGAGAGGGAAAATGGAGGATGAAAAAAAGAAGAAAGAGAGAGAGAGATAGATAAAGAGAAAGGGGAGGGAGGTGAATGGGTGGAGCAGTGAAGCCTGGGGAGATGGGGAGTCTAAGAGAGGGTTGGGAGGGAAAGGGGGGGGGGGGGCAGAGGTGTGTATGCGCGCCGGTATGTGTGAGTGTGGTTGTGTGAGCCTGCACGTGTCCAGCAAGCGGGATGAGGAGGTACGGAGGTGTGGGCGTGGGCGTGGCTCTGACCGCTCCCTGTCTCCCCCCTCCCCCACCCCTCCCCTCCCCAGAGGGTAATAGAGACTGATGACACCGATGCCGCCATGCCATCCGGCTCCCTGGTCCCTCCACCCCACGTTGCCATTTGCGCCATCATTTATCCCCCCCCCCCCCCCCGCCCCTCCTCCCCTCCTGCCTCCCCCCACCCCTCCCCGCTCTAATTCTGCATTAATAACTGCCAGCCTCATCCATCAGGATATTGACGGGCGTGACAGGCTAGCGCCGCCGTGCGTTAACTCCCTGCCCTTTACTCGCGCACCGCCGGGGTCATCGATGGGTCAGGCAGTCAATAATCACACAGAGCACGCCAGCCCCCTGTCACCTTGGCGCTGCTGCCAGCGTGCCCGCTCTATCCATCTGTCCCTGCATGCATACCATTCTCCTCACAGATACAGTTTCTTAGCAGGCAGTGACACCATACTCCCTGTCAACGGTCCATGTGTCTGTATTGGTACTGACTGTGGACTGGTAGGGGTGAATGGAGAATGGAGAAGAAGTCAACCTTTGAAAATGGGAAACAGTCGATTGTCGGCCAGTTTAGGCGAGACGGGGTTGGAACGTGAGAGCGAAGAGACAATGAAATGGATGTTTGTGGTGACACGAGGGGAAATATTTTCTGAGTGTCATCGATGGACGTGCTCGCCGCACACAAAAACACTGTTCCGGCTCAGCTGAGGTCGACCGGAAAAGACGGAAGCGCGAGGAGCACTTTGTAATCCGTTTAGGAGGCAGAAGCGGCGCGGCTGCAGGTCTCCTCGACGTGTCCTCCCGCCGTCCTGTGGAGGCGCCGCTGCTCACTCGCTCTTCATTCCAGGCTGACAGAGACATTTATGTTCATTTACTCAGCGGAGCGGCGAGGCATCTGGAGAGCCACTCTTCCTTTGTTCATCCCCCCTTTCTCCCGGTTCTGACAAATAATATGAATGTAAATTTGCACGGCACACTGATGAATCTCTTGATGAACAGTTAGGTTCTTTTTGGAGGGGGTGGTGTGTGTGGGGGGTGGGGGGGGGGGGGGTGTGGTGTGTGCAGGGGGGTTGAAGGAGACACAAGGAAAAGTACTTATGCAATTAGAACCAGTGAGAGGAAGACCGAGCAGACCAAGAACTGGAGTCTCTTTTCTTTAGATGGATTGTTCAATGTATAATGCGTATTAGTTCAATACATAACAGCAGCCAACACCACGGTTTGGGCACAGGCGGTCCATGAATCTTGCTGCCTGCTGAGCACGGTGGATTTGTGGTCCGCTGGGGATCTGAACACTCGCGACGCCGCCGTGGGCCAGGCGGCGCCCACCCCTCTCTTCTGGTCACATGATTTATTCCAAGGGTCTCCAATCCCCCCATTCACAGACCGCTCCTCCCCCCCCTTTCACAAACAAACCTACACACACACACACACACACATGCTACCACGCCCCCCCAAACACACAAACACAGGAGCGTAACCCCCAGCCCTCCCCACACCTTTGCAGAGAGGCAGCCTTGGCCAGGGGTGCGGGTGCTTGGGGGCTCTAATCCGTGGTGCAGCTCCCATCGGCAAGGATCATTGAGCTAATTAATAACGTGGCACGGAGAGGAATAGCAGTCATTAAGGAGGATGTGTGTGCTGTGATGCTGTGGGTTTCTGTGGGGGAGGGGAGAGGGGTGGATGCGGGGGGGGGGGGAGCAGGAAGGGGGCACTGCAGACACAAACACCAACACAACCACACACTAACACTTCACACGGTGTGCACACCAGGCCCCCTGGTGTGTAATTCACACACACACCTCCACACCTCCACACACACACACACACACATCCTGGCCCGTAAGTGTCTGGACCAAGGGTCAGTGAGAAGGAACAGATCTCCCGCGCCCATTCATTAGTAAACAAGAACCCTGTGTACATTCTGGTTGGTCCACATTTACCACAGAAACAACCAGAACTGAACAACTCCATGAGGGCCTGCAGAACATTAGTGAGAAAAAGTAACAAAAAAAACTAGTTTACATATTTGCAACCACACAAGATATTGGCCCATTCCTCCAAGTCTACAGCCATATGTCAGAACAGGGCAGCCCATCACTAATATTTACAGTTCTGCACAGCACAAGCCTTGAAGTGTAAGAGCACTCAGTTGACAGCGAGGCAGCCTCCTATATGTCTGAGCCCCGGCTAATGAAAGGAAACAACAGGAGCAATTAGTTGAGTAAACAAACAGCTCGGCGAGGCCCCAGTCTCCAGACTCCCCTCTGACAGCACAGGGACTCGCTCGCAACAGGCTGGAGAGCAGGAAGGAAGTTAATTGGGGGAGCTGGGAGCCAGGGTAGGGAGCAGAAAAAATCAATGGCCACGCGCGCGTACTCACAGGGCGATTACTCACCGCTCCACGTCCGTCCGTCGGCCCCGGGGACCCCGACATGATGTGTTAATGTAACAGGTTTGACCCGGACGCTGTTATTAGGAACAACAAGGAATGGCGTGCGATAGTTGTTTGACAGCTGTGTCTTGCGTGTGTTTACAGAAATGCTGTGCATACACGTGAATACAGGAGACACTGGAGGGAGATACTGAACCCCATCAAACACCAGGCCTTACCTTCTGTGGGGGCATATCTATTCCCGGGTCTGCCTGGCAGTCTCCATCCACTCCTCTCATTACTGAGCTAACTCAATGAGAGGCATTAACGACAATGGGTCTCTGTGACGCGGGCCTGCAGACAGACCTGCTACTGCCTTAACTGTGTCTGGCTTCCTTGTCTCTCTTTCTCGCTCGCTCTCTCGCTCTCTCTCTCTCTCTCTCTCTCTCTCTCTGTCTCTCGCTCTCTCTCTCTCTCTCTCTCTCTCTCTCTCTCTCTCTCTGTCTCTCTCTCTCTCTCTCTCTCGCACGCTCTCTCAGGTCATATTGCCTGGCCTAAGGGCCACTTTCTCGGTGCAAAGAAAGTATTACCAGTTACATTAGACTTTAGCTTTAGCCTTTAGCTAAACCTCACTCCTTCCATCCTTTATGGGACTCCAGATTGAGATGGTAATGATGGTTATTGTGGAAAAGACTGGATGAATGAACACTTTAATTGACAACTTCGGAAGCTACATCCAAACAAACAAGAGAACCAATGTTTTACACTCTTCATATCCTTTGGGGATGTTTGTTAGTGACAGATACAACATCTGGATGTTGTATCTGCTTAAAAAGAGAATCCAAAACTGACAGGGTTTGGCAGTAGGATCTCTCACAGGCAACCGAAAACCCCTATAATTGTTCTTGAGAACAATTTTCTAAAAGCGTCCAACATAAGCAGCCAAGTGTTATCTGTCTGATCATGTGTCCTCTCCCTAGAGACCCCACACTGACAAGACTGACCTCAGTCTGTCAAAAGTAAATACACACACATGGACACGTACGCACACACACACACACACGCGTGCACAGAGGCTGCCCTCCAAATGCCACTGCATTACTGTCCTGGCGCTCATCGACAGACTGCCAGTCACCATGGAGATGGATGGCCCTCCAGGGATGCCTTCTTGGAAACACCACCTCATTGACTCATTTGTTTTGCTGATATAACTATCTTTGGACCCAATTCTGCGTGTATGTGTGTGTTGTGGGGGAAGTGTGTAAGGGGGGGGGGGGGGGGGGTAGTGTGTGTGGCGTGTGTGTGCCTGTGTGTTGTGGGAGAAATGCGTAAGAGGGGATGGGTGAAGTGTGTGTGTGGGTGTGAGTAGGGGATGACAGTGGTGTGCGTGTGTGTTTCCAAAGGGGTGAGGTGATAGGAGGATGTTGACGCCATCTGAAGGGTACC
Source organism: Osmerus eperlanus (assembly GCF_963692335.1). NCBI lineage: Eukaryota > Metazoa > Chordata > Actinopteri > Osmeriformes > Osmeridae > Osmerus > Osmerus eperlanus. The sequence goes on from NC_085021.1 coordinate 9,598,694, forward strand.
CTTCCACACTGATGTACCGAGTCAGCAACTCCTCCCAACTGTCCTGCCATGCTGCAACTTCAGACGGCTGGTGATGCCCTCTCCCATGAGACAGTGTGCAAATAAGCTGTGTTGCTCATTTATGCACGATGCCTTCCAACGCGCCTGATTAAAAACATGTAAATGACTATCGCAAGAGACCCTCCACACCCAACACTGTTTTAACCCAAAACAAGAGCATTTAGCATTAGCATGCACAAAGTTCAAGGAGGATCAAGGTGGTCTGCATTCCTGTGAGTGGTTCACGTCTCCTAACATCTCCATCTTCACCACCCCTGGCACCATCAAACAGTGTCACAACCCCAAACTACACACACACACACACACACACACACATCTCAGAAGACAGAACATACATTCGTCACACACTCCTGGCCCAATCGATAAAAAAGGGTGAGTCGGGTCATAATGCGTTTGAAGAGCAGGGCACCTCTATAGCAAAGTCATTTACTTTATCAGTGGGATCAAATGATGTGATAAGATAAGCAGTGTGTGGCTAGGTAATGGAATCAGCTTCATTCTGCGATTCATCTGGCTGAGCTCAACAAGCGCCTGTTTGTTTGTCAGGCCTGCTTGGAGTGTTCCGTTTGTCTTCGTGTTTCAGAGTAGGACACGCGTGTGTTTACGCCTGAAAGGTGGCATTGACATTTAAAACTGAACACTGACATTCCAAACTGAGATTTTCAGCTGGTTTGCAAAGAAGTCTTATTTTGGCTTGTTTAACTGTATCATGTCTGGAAGAATCTGTCAATTGAATTGGACTTCTTGATGATTTTTTTCATCCCAAACACTTGATCAACCTCTACATGACATTGAGGCACTTACCTCATCCCTCTGCTCCTATGCACATGTCCAATTACTTTCTTCCTCAACTGTGTTTTGTGTATGGAGCTCCACCTATTGGTGGAGTATAGGAACAGCATGGGGTGGAGTATAGGAACAGCATGGGGATCTCTTAGTCTCAGTTCAACCCTATTGTTAGAACATTGGAGCTGTTTGGAGCAAAGCCACTGGAGTTTGTCCAATAATAGTAACACATCATGTTGAGTTCAAGTAGAGTTTACATAAACACACAAATATAGGTCTAAGGGTATCGGCAAAGCAGGATTTAATATGTGTCAAACAAAGCAGTTCGTTGACTTTCTGCAATTACATGTTATGGAAACAAGTCATGAAACATGCAATACAGGATTAGTCCGTATTTTGATTTGAGAGTGTGTGGGGGTGGGTGCTTGTTTTGGCATCTGTGTGTGTTCACATATTTGTGTGTAGATGTGTACCTGTGTGTGGGGGGGTTAACAGGACATGCTCAGACCTTTCATACAAAGACCAGAAGGGGAGATAAGACCCTCTTGAAACACTTGAGATAAGCTTTCTTGCCTAAGTGGACTGGCAACGTTTCTAAAAGTAGCGCTCCAGAAAAAAAAACAGAATACGAAACTATCCTCAGTGAAAGAGGCTTGTGTTTGTCTAAGGAGGGCTGTCACATGACATTACTATAAAACGACTGCACTAATTCATCTACTTTCCAAAAAGATCATCAAAGCAGGATATTCAAGTTATCCAACATCAAAGCCTTCGTCATGACAGGCTGTGGTTTTGTGAGACACCAACAAGCCCATCGATCATACGTGTTTGAAGAGAGAAGAAGAGAAAGAGATAGAAGAGACGGAGAGAAGGACAGATACAGACATAGAGAACTAGAGAGAAGAAGAGAAGATAATGACAAAGCAAAAGAAGGAGAGTGACAGAGAGAGAGAGAGAGAGAGAGAGAGAGAGAGAGAGAGAGAGAGAGAGAGAGAGAGAGAGAGAGAGACGTAAAGAGAGAGAAAAGGAGACAGTGAGAGAGGGAGAGAGAGAGTCGTATAATTAATAGCGAGCTGCAGATTGTCTAACCACTTTTTAGAAGTGGGACTCCACCTGGTTTGGGCTCGAAGCCCTCGGGCTCAACATTCTAGCATGCCAGTTCACAGCTACAACACCTGCACCGAGATCCCTCCCTTCTCCTCTCTTCATCCCCCTCTCTCCATCTCTCCTTCTCTCTTTTCTCTCTCCTTCTCACCTTTATTTGACCTGAGATGTTTCAGCTTTTCTCTTTCATTCCCTTGGATATCAGTTTTATATCATTCATCATTTTGGACGCATGCAACATTTCTGAAATTGGTTATATAAATACTTGTCCAAACAACGATTGTAAAAGATATCATAGAGTTTGTTTGACTTGTGTCAAAAGGTTGCTTTACACATCCTAAGGCTCTTCCGCACGATTGCCTCGTACATTTAAATGATGCAATTAGAGGAAGAAGTAGCATCCATCAAACAATATATTTTAGAACTTTGGAAGTCATGGTTGTTTTTACACCACAGGCTTTGTCTGTCCAAGTTAGAGTTCAGATGATTTACGGCCTTATTTCTGGGATAGTAAGTGTAAACCCAGACTGATTCATATCAAGGACGACTCCAAACCAAAGATTACATAAACGCTATGATCCAAATAAAGTGTTCTCTGTGCTGTAACAAGCTGGTGTGTGGTCTGTGGAAGGGAAGAGAGGAAGCCACACTCTCAGTAAAGGTAGAGCACATCTAAGAGGTGAGGGTGAAAGGTGACATCTACAAAGTTAAACCTCACCAGCCTTCTTCACAGTCTCTTACGTTGTGCTGTGTCCAGCTCTCCTCCAGTATGCTCAGCCCTGCCCTGCCCTGTTGTTCTCCACCTCGCCTTGCTCTCTTCAACCCTGTTCTGGCTGCCTTGTTGTGCACTGCCCTGCTCCATCCTACCCTGCTCTGCCCTGCTCCATCCTACCCTGCTCTGCCCTGCTCCATCCTACCCTGCTCTGCCCTGCTCCATCCTACCCTGCTCTGCCCTGCTCCATCCTACCCTGCTCTGCCCTGCTCTGCTCTGCTCTACCGTGCTCTGCCCTGCTCCATCCTACCCTGCTCTGTCCTGATCTGCTCTGCTCTACCCTGCTCTGTCCTGATCTGCTCTGCTCTGCTCTACCCTGCTCTGTCCTGATCTGCTCTACCCTGCTCTGTCCTGATCTGCTCTGCTCTACCCTGCTCTGTCCTGATCTGCTCTGCTCTACCCTGCTCTACCCTGCTCTGCTCTACCCTGCTCTACCCTGCTCTACCCTGCTCTGCTCTGCTCTAGCCTGCTCTGTCCTGATCTGCTCTGCTCTACCCTGCTCTGTCCTGTTCTGCTCTGCTCTAGCCTGCTCTGTCCTGATCTGCTCTGCTCTACCCTGCTCTACCCTGCTCTGCTCTGCTCTAGCCTGTTCTGTCCTGATCTGCTCTGCTCTACCCTGTTCTGTCCTGATCTGCTCTGCTCTGCTCTACCCTGCTCTGTCCTGATCTGCTCTGCTCTGCTCTACCCTGCTCTGTCCTGATCTGCACGGCTCTACCCCGTTCTGTCTTGTCCAGTCCAGTTGCCATGGGAGCGGCAGCCGTATCCATAGGACCTAGAAGGAGGAGGAGGAAGCTGGCATCCCCCAACAGCACACAAGCCCACTCTGCTCACCCCACCCCACCCACTCTCCCCCACCCGGCTCCTGACCCTCTGGTGAACCGTCTCGGGGGTCGTAGGTCAACGGCTGGGAGCTGCCGGGGGACAGTGAGGGATGACAGGGGAGAGAATGAAAAAAGAAGGAGTTGCGCCACACAGATCGAAGAGGATAGATGAGAAAATGAGAGGATGAGACTTAATTTGATTAGTATCAAGGAAGGGATTTCTTCAGTACAAAATGGCTGCTTGTTATTTATTTTATTTTATTACCAGAGACCAAAATGGAGGGACACCGAGAATTCTACTTCAGTCGTTTCTGAGGAGGATGGTTTTATGTATAACATCACAGGGTGTGTGTGGCTGGGGGGCGTGTTGGGTCTAGAGGAGGAAGCAGGAAGATGGATTCTCTATCACTTCCAGTTTTTTGTTTATTGATTGTTTTAGTGAGTATGTGTGTTTGTCTGTGTGTGTCTGTGTGTGTCAGAGTATATGTTTGTGCCACATTGCTTGACCAATAAACCTTTCTTCCATGTGTTTATCTGTGGATCTAAGTGGAAGCGGTTGAATAAAGTAAAGGTTTGTGTGTGAAAGTGGTTTTCTGCTCGTGCTTATCAGAGAAGAGAAGGTCAAGGAGGTCAAGCCAGTGGACTCCTGACCTGTCTGCCTCCTGAAGGTCAGACAGTTTAGGGTACAACTCAACTTTTCACCTTGAATACCTTTGTTTTCAAGAGCCTCCTTAAAGAAGAGAGACTCCTTAAAGAGATTAAAGAAAACAGTTATAGTTTGCATTTTTATCTCAACAAAGTGTAAAGCAATTAGCGTCTAGCTCAGTAAAATATGGTTTCAAATTAATCACTTAGGATAACCAAGTAGTGGTCACGGTAGAGGTTATGAAACCTTTAATTATTTGTAAGACTGTCAATAAACCACTGAATAGCCTTGTGTATAATGCAATAGACAAGCTCCTCTCTGTTTCTCGCTAGATCACCGTGAGGCTAACAGTACCCCCTAGTGGCAAATCTGTCCAATAACACTTTGAAACTAGTCTGTCCCTGCAAAGGGCAACAGTCATCCTCAACATCCATCTTCATTCACATCGCTATGTACAGTAGCTATGGAGCAAACTCTGCTTCACATCAAAGCAATGATGTCAATGGTCTCAGCTACAACAACAGCCCTGACCCGAATTTCAATTCATCAATTTCTCAATTCTGAGGCTGATCCTTGGGAATCCTGCAGTCAGACAGTTATGGTGCTGTCAAAGGGACTCTGCTACACAGTAGCCTAGAGGGAGGCGTGTGTGTTTGCTTAGGCACCTCATGCTCTCTCTCGCTCTCTCTCTCACACACACACACACACACACACACACTGTACACACCAGCGCAGCAGTCCTCTCACCGACACATTCTTTTTCATATGTGTGTTCTCCAGATGTCGTGTCCTCTCCCTCACCCCTTCCCCGCCGGCTCCCCCCCCCCCCCCCCCCCCCTCCTCTAAGCCCAGTCGAACCCCCTAACCGCATCAGGAGACCTGCTAGATTGGAAATACATGATCTGTCCATCCATCAATGGTGCGAGAGGGAGGGGGGGAGGGAGGGAGGGAGGGAGGGAGGGAGGGAGAGTAAAAGAGTGGGTGCTGCAGTGGAGTCATATCCACACGTTCTCAGCCATAAACACACACAGGCACATCCACCCGTGCACACACACACACGTAGGTTCACAGAGCAATGAGAATTGTCTGGATCCTTCGTCTGTCTGCACCCCAATGACCAGGTTGTGACCTGTGGGGATCAATGTTGCACTACACTACTGTTAATGTTCAGAAACGTGATTAGTGTTTTATTGCGTGTCTGTGTGTCTTTCTGTCTGTCGGTTTATCTGTCTATCTGTCTTTCTGATTGTCTGCCTGTCTACCTGCTTGTTTATTTGTATGTCTGTCTTTGTGATTGTCTGCCTGTCTACCTGCTTGTTTATTTGTATGTCTGTCTTTGTGATTGTCTGCCTGTCTACCTGCCTGTCTGTCTTTCTGTGTCTTTGTCTGTCAGACATTGTCATGTAGTCTGCTTGTCTGTCTGCTTGTGTGTCTGTCTTCTTGCCAGCTTGCTTGTCCCTGTGTCCCTGTGTCCCTCTCTTCAGTCAGTCATCCTCCATGCTAATGCAGGCGTGTTAAAACTGGCCTGGATCCAAGACCTCCACCAAGTCAACTATATAAAGCGCATCTATTTAAAAAAAATCTATTATTTTCCTCTTTTGGTATTTTCACTCCCCTAAAGCCTTTGGTCATGCTGAAGCATCCGTCATGAAATGGGAACACACACACATACACCTTGGGGATCTATTGTTTAGGACTGCAGCTAAGGCACTGCTGGGAAACTGCACAGGTGCACCAGGGTGATATCTGCATGCCCATTCTAGACAGGACACAACTTCTGATTTATACACAGTTTTATCCAGTGGGTACACAGGGTAATTCCTGGAATAATACTTAAATGTGCCGGTATCACCAATGCACCTCCTACGGTATAAGTTGTGGAATAGCACCCTTGTGGGGTTCAGGGGGGGGGGTGCTGGTGTGATGGTATGTTGCCTATGTGGAGAGAGTTCATGTTCAGGTTGGCCTGTCACTCTCCATCTTCTTATCTGTAGATGTTCCCTCTTCCCCACTCTTCTTCCTCTCTATCTCTTCATCTCTTTTTGCATTTCTCAGGAATGCTACATACATCAATATCTACCCGGGGACCTATCCGTTCCATCTCTCTCTTTCTCTCTCTCCTTTCCTCTCTCTCGTCCTCTTTCTCCCATCTTTTCTCTGTACTCGTGTCCCATCCGCCTCTCCTCCTTTCACTTTCTCTTGCTCCCTGCCTCCCTCCCTTCTCTCACTCTCCCCCTCTCCCTTTCTCTCTCTGCCCATCTCGTCCTTCACCTTTCTCCCTCTTTTCAGTTCCTCTCCCACTCCTTCCACCCCTCTACCTATTCATGTCCCCCCCTGCCTCTCTCTCCCTCTCTCTCTTTTTCTTCCTTGCGCTACCCCTCCCAGCCCCCCCCCCCCTCTATCTCTCTCTCTCTCTCTCTCTCTCTCTCTCTCTCTCTCTCTCTCTCTCTCTCTCTCTCTCTCTCTCTCTCTCTCTCTCTCTCTCTCGCCAGGCTCTGATGAATTGCCTTCCCCTCCTGGTGAACTCGACCGATAATCCTGTGGAAGCAGTAAGAGGCCATCGATCAGCCCTGCAGACAGGCCCACAAGTCACAGCGCAGCAACAACACGCTAACAACAAGCCCCTGCATTTGCCTCCGCATGGATGTGTGTGCGTGTGCACGTGTCTGTTTATCTGTATGTATGTACACATGTGCATATACGTGTGTACGGGTGCAGTAGTGTGTGGACCTGTGTGTGTCTGTGTGTCCAATGAGATGAAATATGCACCGAGGGTGATGCTCAGTGCTCAGTGCTCAGTTCGTTTGCTCGCTTGAAAGAGTGTGTTCATGCACATATAGATGAGTTGCGTGCAGGTTAGAGCCGTTAGTCTTCTGGTATCTGTCTCTGCTTAGTGTAGCGCCTATGTTTAGCTGTGCGTGTCACAGGCGTGTTTAGCATACGGTGAAGAGTTCCCTCTGGGTTCACACTCTGCATCCTCGCGTGATGCTCCCCTTTGCCTCCTGTGGCTCCAGGCATGTGTGACCAACTCCTGGTGTGAGTGTGTGTGTGGGAATGTGTGTGTGTGAGAGAGAGAGACAGAGAGAGAGAGAGAGAGAGAGAGAGAGAGAGAGAGAGAGAGAGAGAGAGACAGAGAGAGAGAGAGAGAGAGAGAGAGAGAGAGAGAGAGAGAGAGAGAGAGAGAGAGAGAGAGAGAGAGAGAGAGAGAGAGAGAGAGAGAGAAATAGGCCGATGTGTGTGGTCTACTTTCACTACACTTGTGGGGATCAGAAGGATAGTAAACAAAAATTATTTGACATTGTGGGGGGGATGAGGACTAGAGAATTAAGAAATGAGGACTAGAGGTTAGGAGTGACATGATTTTGAATGGGAGTGAATTTTTTGGTCCTCACTAGGATAGTTAAACAAATCTGTGTGTGTGTATGTGTGTGTGAGTGTGTGCATGCGTTGGATCTGTGTATGTATGCAGCCCATGCGGGAGAAATAAATCACATGGCAGCATTCTTCAGCCCCATCCTGCAGACGAGGGGAGAGGATACACACATGGACCTGGGCTGAGCTTGATGGCTATGAAATTGAACAGTTGATTGATTAAAACAATTAATTATTTTGCAGCAAGCCTTTATCGCCATGTGCAGCCCCCCGATCGTTAGTTCTCACAAAGGAAGTGAAGACAGCTGATTGTTTTCTAATTTCCACAGGAGTCTACAGTAAAGGGCTAAGGCTCTAGGGCCAACACTAGGCTAACACCAGACCAATTCAAGACCCACACTAGGCTTACTAGCTTAGCAATAGTCTAACACAAACCATGACTTCACACCAGGTAGGCTTAGTTTCTAAATTTGTGAGAGTGACTTGAATGGCCGGAAGGATTCACGTATAGAAGTGTGGAACTCCATTTGTCTCTCCCCCAATTTTGCACACACCAGTAAGAAGACATGACCGACGCAGAGTCATTACTCTAGGCCTTAAATATGATGAATGGAACTGAAGCTCCTATCAAATCTCATTCCTTACATGTCCTATTACCAAAGCCATTTAAAGAATCTCTGGCATTACTACACGCTGTAGCTCGGCAGTGAGGAAGTAGTTGACCATAAAAAGCCAGTTGCATGGCAGATAAATCTGCTTTCTGTCAATGAGCGTGCAGCTTTTCACCGAGTGCTTGATACGCACACAAACACCCACACCACGACCGCCATTAATATTTTTGGATCCCTGTTTGTGTTATCTTCCGAAGCCTTTTCTCGGCTTCTTTGTCCTTAATGGACCGGCAATGACTACTTCATTAAGCTCTGCACGCCACCAAACACATTTACGTCCTCTTTTATCCATTTAATTTTGCCGTGATCCACAGACTCTGCCACAAAGGCGTAAAACAAAGTCCAGGGAGCAATGTCTCCTCTTTGCGAGTGAGGTGACACCTGGTGGTAGATATAAGGAACTGCAACAACAAATGATTGTCACTGAAGAATGCTGCTCTGTAGACAATCTTCACACACACAGTAATTTAGCCATTGGTTAGTGTTAAGGCTGGGTGTAGATCATAACTGAATGTTTGTTGATAGTTAATTGAGCAGGCCCATCAGTAGGGGGATCATTCCTAGAATGTCACCTGAAACTAATGTCAACAGAATGACAGTTTCATATGTTCCAAACTGGTGGGAAGAAACAACAAGCTCACTGAGAGACAAATCCTACAGTTAGCAGCCGTTCAGAGACAGGGAGGAATAAACATCACTGAGAAAAGAAGAGTGTGACTCACACTATCTCCCAAACAACACCTGCGCCAGGTATCCACGGTATTCCTGTGGAATGAGGAGGCGTATCTGGGGCTGATTCCAATAATGCCTGCAGACTGAGCTGTGTGTGTGTGCATGTGCGTGTGTGCGTGTGTGTGTGTGTGTGTGTGTGTGAGCGTGTACTTGTATGCACGTGTGTTTTGTGAGAACCCAAAAGCACAGCGGACATTGACGGATCACGGCGTCGTACAATTGCAGGTTTGCCGTGTCCTGCTGTCAGTGGGATGATCTGTCAGGGGGGTAAGGCAGGTAGCTGGGGGGCAGGGGCGTTTGCGGCACACCCTTTAGGGATGATCCGACTGGGGACACTGCCAGCAGCCTGCTGGCCTTGACACGCTTCTGCCAGCCCTCCAGATTCCTCTCTCCCACAGTCATTTTCTCATCACAACAAAAACACCCCGTCTTTGAGAGAAGGGGGAGGGCAGAGGGGGAGACAGGAGTTGGCTTGGGTAGCCAGAGTGGGACTTTTCCCCCATCCCATTGTGTTGGCTGGGTCAGAGGTGTATTGACAATGGGATCTTTCTTGAGGTGGGCTTGGCAGCGTGCGAGGTTGCGTCAGAGTGCTGGAGCAATAACAGTCAGCTGGCTCCTTCCACAACCACCTGTTCTGATGCAATAGCTCTGGAAGAGCGAGGCGTCTCATTCGTTCTCTTTCTCCCGCTCTCGTTCCTCCTTTGTCCACGTCATGCCTCTCTGTCTTCCTCGTGGTTTGTGCCCTCTTCGCTGGCAGACCCAGGTCCACTCCACGACGTCGCCCTCTGGAGGAAGCAGGGGGGAGGTGCAGCTGTTGTCAGACGAGGACACCAACAGGAAGGCCAATTATAGCTCCAAGCTCGTTTATCTGTCATCAGGCATCTGACAGGAAGAGAGAGCCCCAGAATATATGACGCCGCTGTAAATCAAAAACATCACTGTAACTATGCTGTCACTACTGAGTAATTAGTAGTGTTCAAGATAAGCATTGGCCAGTGAGATGGAACCAAACATGATTTTCTTCTCATTGGAGTTAAAAAGAAACACACACATTTGATGACCTGCTTGACAGTTAGGCATGTACAATTGAGTTATAGGTCAGACCAAAATGGCAAGACACCGTGAAATCTTTTTATGTTAAAAAAGGCTTTGTAATTAAGTAAACTGTTTCAAAAAAGGGAAACCACTAGTCTTTTTTTCCTTCAGACCCAGTCACCTCACACCCTTTCTTTGCAGAAGTCCCACCCTGAGAGCTGCATTGCTGTTGCAGATGCTTTATGACGCGGCAATTTAGCTTCAGCTGCTATCGTGGCCATCTCAGGAATGGACGCGTTTAGAATCAAGTGCAATAAAGTCAGGGGAGAAAGAAAGAAAGAAAGACATGCTGTGGAGATGGGTGGAGGGGTGGAGAAAGAACCAGCTCGTCTGGACAGCCTTTAACAAAAGCTTAGAGGGTGGGGGGGGGGGGGAAGGGCTCTAAGGACCCCTACATAGTCACACATAGCCACACACACTCTTACACACACCAGGTTTCCCATACTGCAGACCAGACAGAACAGAGCATTTCCTGTTTGTTTTCACAGGAGTATCCAAACAAGCCCCAGGCCTTCTGTCTTTGTTGTGGTTGCGTGCGCGCACGCGCGCGTGTCTCTAGTCTGTTTTGTGGGGGCCTGTGCACCGTGTGTGTGAGCACGCCCGCGTTTGTGCACTTTCAACATTTGCCCCTCTCCCTGCAGGCTTTGTGGAGTCTGTCAGGCCCCAGGAAATCTCCCCAGACAGGGGCTGTGATTTACACCAGTATCCCTGAGAGGGCTTTCAGCCTGGGACTAAGAGCTGGGGAGAGCGGGCCAAACTCACTCAAAAAAGAGCAAGAGGATGAGATACTGAAGGTGCGGAGCGAGGAGGGATGAAGTAGAGCAGGAATGAAATATAGCTGGGATCTGGGAGGAAGATAGAAATGGAATGCAAGATGGCGGCCGTGTGCAAGCAACTGTTTCGAACGTGCTCTCAAGATTTCTCCTCGATCATTCTCTCAAAGACCAAAAAGAGAACACAACGCACACAGATGTAAACAAACACGATAGATAGACATACAGACACACAAATGTCATGGACACACACACACACACACAGACCGAGGGAGAGAGAGGTCATAAATCTGCCAGTAAGGGCTGCTGGGATAAAGAGACCCCAGACATCTCAGTGAATGTGTTTGGAGAGAGTGCAGATGTACCTGCCTCCAGCACAGTATCCTCTCCCTCCTCTCCCTCCTCTCCCTCCTCTCCCTCCTCTCCCTCCTCTCCCTCCTCTCCCTCCTCTCCTTCCTCTCCCTCCTCTCCCTCCTCTCCCTCCTCTCCTTCCTCTCCCTCCTCTCCCTCCTCTCCCTCCTCTCCCGCTCTCTCTCCCCCTCCTCACACTTTAGCCCCCCCCCTCCTCATCGCCTCCCACATGCACTCTACACTAGATCTCCCTTTCTATGTGTCTCTCACCCCCTTCCTCTTGTCCGTATACCTTCTCACCCTGTCTCACCTCGCCCATCTCCGTTTTCCACCCTCTCTCTCTCTCCCTCTCTCTCTCTCTCTCTCTCTCTCTCTCACAATCTCACACTCTCCCCACACCTCCTCTGCCAGCTCCTCTCCGTTTCTCACCCCTCTCTAAGGGCCCAACACTGCGCCCACTTAGGGGAACAAACGACCGTCGGAGCCCTCCTCATTGTGGTGAGACAGGGACACCTAGACAGCCAGAGGGTCGGGCGAGGACAGACAATGGAGCACAAGGGAGAGGTGGAGAGGCTCCTCAAATGACTGACAACCTGCAACGCAACAATGGTAACAAATACAGGGACTACGGAACCTGTTTGGGGCCGAGGCACTTTTAGAGAGATCCGTCATACGTTGTCAAGTCTAAGTAGTTGTTAAATGATACCTGATGTACGAGATGAAGCTATGAACAGTGAGCATGACATGACCGTCACACACACCTGGTGTTGGATTCTGTCCTTGGTTTCCCGTGGACTGATATTACAGAACGGATGATGTCGAAGCTGTAAGTGTCCTGAGAGACCTCAGACAATGACAAATGGTCTATAAGTCAATTACGTGTCTTTGGTTTATGAGTGCAGAAAGTAAATACAGTTACTGTCTGTAACGTCCACTAATCAAGTTCCTTCTGTAACGCGCTGCTTTATTGCGCGAGAGGATTGTTCCGGAGGTCGATGTTTGCCGGGGCCTGTTTGAGACTCCACAGCTGTGCTGCTCTCCTTGTCTGCTGAGCAGCGTCGCAGGTGGAGCTCCTCAGTGGGCCTGGTGCAGCATGTTTGTCAGGGCCTGAGGATCAGGTGGCTCTGGCGCGAGGAAGTCTCCCCCCAGCTGCCTTGGTGGCCCACACACACAGACTATTGAGTTAATAATAACT
>NC_085021.1:9616071-9666071 GCF_963692335.1 Osmerus eperlanus
GGTTTCACAGGGTCTCCATACTCTGATCTTTGGGGGAAATGCCACAGTCTCCTCTATATTGAAGTTGACGTGCTGGGATAGAAACGTCAGATGAGCCAAGTTCTACATCGGACAGATGTGGCAGATTGTGTCTTTCTTCCCCCTTCCTCGGCCCGCCAAATCTGGCTCCAACAGCTGGGTTCTCCTCACCCGATGACCATCCTCGCATATTGGACCTCAAGCGTGTAATACCTCACATTCATTGAGGGTGTAACACTAGATGCTTTATGGGTAGGTATTATGCCGGGGCTGCACACGGCCATGGCAGGAGAATCCCTTGGTCAGTGGAGGGCAAAAACTTCAGGGGCTTTGGTGCCGGCTTGGAGCCAGGACCTGTACGTGTCTCCTCCGAATGGGAGTGGATTAACACTTGCCACACATATGGCAACTCCGGGAAACTCAAGCTGACTTTTAACGTAAAATGGCGCCAATAAGTCGCTGTCATAAATTCAGGAACACATGCGGGGGTCGGAGTGGGCTGAAAGTTGTCCAGCTATGATTGGTCCCAGAACTGGGGGCTGGGTGATTGAGGGCGGAGGGGCTGTGTGTGCGTGTGTGTGTGTCGGGGAGGATGGAGCAGGTGGGTACTATTGGCTGACCTTGCTATCCCCAGAATCAGTATATCTAACTACCCTGGCAGCTGTGGACTCACATGTGAGGATATCATGTACAGCACAGCAGGTACGTTACAGTGCCAGCTCTCCACCTGGATGTAGAGATGAGCTAGTCGTGCCACTAGCTCACTGGCTTTATTTAACACTATGGTACGTTTGTGGTGCTTTAAGTTCAGACATCGCTGAGATTGCAGTTTCCACTGAAACAGCTCACTGTGTTTTACACAGTTCACAAACACACACACAGATGGAACCCCTTCTCCCCACGACACACACTACATATAGGCCTACACACACATACACACAGGAAAAAAGCATCTAGAAGACTTGATTATGGTGCTAACTTAGGCTTGTCGAATGTAAATGTCCTTATGGCACCTACTGTGGGGCTGATAGAGTAACTCCTACTACTCCTGTAAAGTAAGGCTCTATCCATCCACGGTAGCTATCTCTGTTTAGTTTTTACAGCAGGGAGTGGAATACTAATGGCACAGCAGTCCTTCTTTAAAATCAATCAGGACTGGTTCTTCACTTAACTGCTGAGCTGTAAATAAGACCGGCGGATCTGGGAGGACCAGAGAACAGTTCACTACTGTCAGACAATGCATTGAAAAGTGCATTAAAAAGTCATTGGTAAATTCACTGGTGGTTTTAAATAGTTTGAAGGATTAAGATACATTTGTATTTAACTCATTAAAAGTACATTCTTCTCGTGATGTGAAAAAGTGTTACTTTGGAATGCAAATAGGAAATCCTTCAGTACTTCAGATTCTCAGTTTGGCCACAAGAGGGACCAAATATAAAATGACGTTAGTGATGCATGTTGGAGTGCACATCGAAATCATAATTTTATATTACAACAAAAACACAAATGGAAACAATGTATATGCTGAAGCATATTTATAAATGTCTTTTGACCAATCTCGGAGGGATTACTTAACTCTCGCAATCTTTTCTCTCTCTCCCTATCCTTTCTGTAAATTAATTGATTGTCTAATTACAGGACAAGCCTAGAGTTATGAAGGAGTGCAAATCACTTGGTCTTAGGAGATGGCAGGAAAATGCTGCAGGATAATTGAAAATGCCAAAATGGATCAATATTTTTAAGCTCAAGGTTACTGCAAGTATGACACGACCATTAACATGAAAATATGTTGCATTACATTGACAGGCTTATAGACTTCTATCCTTTGTAGATAGGTGGTTAGGAAACATCAAATCTTATTTCTCTGGCGCATGTGGACCCTTCTAGAATAAAAGCAATTGGTTGTTGGATATCAAGGCGTTTCAAGTGCAATCAGCGTTTGTGACTATTCCTCTCAAGACAACAGAAAAGTGTGCAGACACAAGTTCAAATAGGATCCAGATTTCCAAGATGGTGGATGTTCCCTCCACAAGACAGGGCTGAAACTCCTGACATCAGGCAGTCTGTCAACATGTTGGCTCTCTGGTCCTGTCAGAAAAAGCATGGTTTAATAGGACAGTTGCAGACGCCGTTGTTTAAGACAGGGTTGGGGGATTTGTTCCAGAGCAGAGCTGGACCTCTCCTTGTCTGGGTTAGCCTATCTTTCCTCTCTAGACAGGCTAGTTCCACACACTGGACTCCAGCCTTGCTCGCCCCATCCCCCTATTCCAGCATTTACCTCTGGCTAGCCTGCTAAGAATTATACCGGCTCATGGAAGGCAAGCATTAGCATTTGCATTTTATTGGAAGCGTGGAGATTTAGAGCAGGAGGATATATCAGCTCTGAGCAGACAGAATTAGTTAACAATGCATTACCTGCCTTTTATGGCAGCTATAATTCTCTCTTTCTCTCTCTCTCTCTCTCTCTCTCTCTTTCTCTCTCTCTGTCTTGGCTGAGGCGAGAAGATGAAGGGAAAGGGGGGGTGAGGCAGGGGGGATGGGCCAGTAGTGTTCGTACTGGGTGGACGGTGGGTGGTGGAGGGGGAAGGGGAGAGGGAGGACACTTAGGATGAAAAAAGAAGGAGCCTTTGTCTCCCAATGCTTTACTGCACATTAAACATGATGACCGCCCCCAAATTAGAGCATCACGCCGCAATCACCTTCGCACGGATCAGTGCTCCAGCGGCGATAGGCGAGTGTGTGCGACTCATCACTGCTGGCCGTTATGTCTTGTCGCAACAAGGACCAGCATGGGTGGAAAAGTAGGACAGCTGGCCGGCTGTAGTGCATACCTTACCTGTCAACCAATAGGACACAATGAGAAATGGAGGCCATTTCATTGACATAGGTCCTGTGAAACAAAGCACCCAGATTTCTGGGGAGATGAGACGCTCTAAGGCCTTCCTAACTATGGACTTTTATGGACAGAAAAGGTGCTCGTTCTAGGGCACTGTAGGGCATTTTTAGATGTCTGAAGACATCCATGAATACATTCCCTGTAGATGTGCATCAAGGTGTTTTTGTGCGCATGAGTGTACCTTGTGTGTGTGTCTATTGACCAACAAGTCATGCGCCATTGATCAGAGCCACTGCGGCAATCGCTCCCCCGGCGAGCCAACCTCACCACAGCTGTTCCTGCTGCCCCCTGGACACTCGTTTGGCAGAATGTGCTGAGACACCGACTATGCCCTCTGGAAGTCATCTACACATTCCTCCTCTCTCTGTGTCTGTACATTCTGTCTCAATTCAAACACAGTCCCGGTATTCTGAAGATGCCCCTGCTGCTGCCCATGTGTTTACCCCGCTCATCACAGACAGGGCTCCCTTGGCTGCCACTGCAGCCCCCCCCCCTCCAGCCCAGGTCTGTCAGCAGCAGACAACTCCAGGCTCCATAAAACACCCTGCTGCTTCACTCCCTCTGTTGGGCTTAATGGTCCCAGGGGCTGGAAATTTACTAGTGACCTTTGCATTCCATTTGGAGTGTAGCAGGGTTTTTTCTTCAGGAAAATTCCACCGCCATGGTTGTGTAGCTATGCGGCGGTTTGGTGTGTGAGGGAGGGAGACAGACTAAGAAAAGAGAGATATAAAACAAAAGACAGGGAGGAAGAGGGAGAGCATAAAGGAATGGAAGAGGAAGAGAGGCACCACAGTTTGTACTCCCGTTGTCCATCAACTTCGATATTACTAAAATATCCTACTGAATATTCCATAGTTTGCCAGCATGCATGACTGCATGGTAGAACCAGGACCAGCAACATAGCCTTGGGTTCAGATCCATTTAGAATTCAAACACACTGTGTACCATTCCCATCAAGTCTCTCTATCTTACATTAAGTACATCCTGTCAATCAGTGGGTATCTTTGAGCATATCATTTAACCTTCAGAAAATTCTCTAAACTGTTTATTGATCTTAACTCAGAGTATAAATAGGAAAATGACTAGATGACTCATTGATGTCATATTCATATCTTTTGAAAGTAATGATGGTACTACCCATGGTATTACTCCCCACAAATGAAGACACACCATGGAATGATCTGAGACTAGTCTTTACTTTGCATTGGGTATTTGAATTTGATGTCTGTACAAAGACCAGTAACTAGGGCTAGTCATTAAGATAGTTTCGTACAAAGTGGCACCATCTGGTGGACAAACACTATCTGTGCTCTGCCCGGAAAGTATTTTGATTTATTGCACATTAACAACGTTTTTATTGTAACCAATACACTGTAAGTATTTTGAGTGGACAATACCTTAAAAAAGCAAAGTCAAAATGAAGATTATTTTTTAATTTAATTTTTATATTTGAACATGAGATACAATATCTATGCAAAAAGTAAAATAACTTTTATTTGTAACCCTTAAATGTACACTGCTGTTACTTCCGTCCTAAAAAAATAAATCTGCATTGCATTAATTTGACATTTGCCATGGGTTTACATATGGATGTCAACAACAGTGACTTGACAACTTAGTTGTCCCTTCTATAAATATTCTCATCATGAGAAAGTAGGTGTTGAGTAGAATGAGGTATTCTTATCTACAAATACTGTAGGGATATAAGAATCACCTAGGACAATGGTCTTCAACCCTGATTTAAATGAATAAGTCGTTATGAAGCTCAGCAGAAGCCCGATAACCGTTCGAATCAGGTGCGTTTGAGCAGGGAAACATCTCAAACATGAAGGACAGTGGGCCCTGAGGACCAGGGTTGGAGACCACTGAACCAGGGTGAAATGTATCTATCTCTGGCCAGGTCTCAAGTTTTATCAGAAGTTTTTGGGCTAGGCTACTTGACCGGTGCGCACGTTTGTTTATAGATTCCAATTTACTTGTGATTGTGCGCACGTGAACGAACTTCTAGTCCCTGTCAACTCTCACGTTTGACCTTCCATGTTTTACTGTACAGTATGAATACATTTCTCGATGTCCCCGTTAAACAATGTGATTCTTGTTATTAGAAATGGCAAAGTCAAAACAAGAAAACGTGAGAAGATCAATTACAAAGAATGAGAAATGGAGATATTAATTTACGATATAGGGAATCGGAGAATTGTTTGTTTGGTGGCGTTAGTAGTTTGGTCACAAGCAGCAAGAGAAAAATATGGCAGCAGTAAATGTGGGTGCTGATGTGCGCATACAAAGTTGACGATATAAAAAGCCGCACGTCAGGCCAGTGTTACGGCCACTGGTGGTCTCTCTCCAGAGGATATGCGCTATTCTTGCCAACATCGGTATCAATCGAAATGTAGTAGGACATAACGCACCCTTGCTGCACCGTTTAATAAATTACATTTAGGTATAGCAGACGCTTTAGATAAAAGCAAGTAGCTAATCCTACAAATGGATGGTGCAGATAATCAAAGATTCGAAGCGCGTTTGGTGCCAAAGAGCAGTCTGTTTAACAAGACACAGTGCAACATCATCAATTACAACACACAAAAGGGTCCAATTCGCAAATACCACGAGAAGTAAAGTGCTGCATCCGGTACCAGTCTTCAGACTTCGTCCTAAAGTCATCAGTGACTGGGAGGGGCGTGGTTGAACGGGGAGTTCATCCTCCGAGAGCAGAGACGGAGAAGCAGGGTGGGTGTGTGTTCCCTTGCTTGGTTTACCTTAAATGAACGCAATTTCAATTAAGTCGTATGTTAGGTATAATTAAGTGTTGGAACTATTGAAATGAACACTTTTACACACGAAAAATATATAGAAGTAGGCCTAAGCTATTAATATTGAAATCCTCAATCATTTCAGATACATCAGACCAAGTTAACTGATTAGGCTATGTACGCTCTCCCTCTCCCCCTCTAGTCACAAGGTTCATCACGTCACACTGAAAACATAGCACAGGCCTAGGCACGTTTACTAAACTATTAAAACATCCGCGTATGCATGTTTCGGTAGGACTTTTTTAATGTTACGCGCCTTAGTAGTTTTGGCCCCTGGGTTTCTATCACAATGAATTGAGGTGAGTACCAGCTGCACAATACATGAATAACTGCATTCAACAGAAAGGATGCTCATACAGAACATAACATGGATAATCATAACCGGTCATTGCAGTTGTGGATGGTACCAGTTAGGTCTGACACAATTCCATGATTGAACAGAACACATTGAGTTGGGAAAATGTGTACAAACGCAGGACATATCTGAATGTTCTTTGAACTCCCTTTAATGATATTAACATCACACTAATACGTAGTACAACAAATACTCTAATGGTTGGATTCATTGGATAACCGGAAATAAAATACCACAAAAATAACCCCATCAATGAGCAGGGGAGTCTAAAATGGAAGCAACCACCAGCTTCCATCAGAGAACCAACATGTTTTGCTTCATCTAGCCACAAGGTGGCACACTTTTCAGTCATAATGCTTCAGCTGGTGCCATAATCCATTGTGAAGACTCACATCTATGATATGATTGTCCAACTCGTCTCATTGGGTGGCTGGTCCCATTCTACCATTATTGCAGTTAGGTTCAATATAAACACCATCCACGTCAGCAAATGGGCATGGGCCAGACAAATCACCCTTGCTTGTGCTTGTTGTTACAAGACATTCATCTGAGAAGTTGACAAATGTTAAATGGAAATCAAAGAGAACAATCTGCTAAAAAGTGAGCTGCTTTAAAAAAAGGTCGATAAAAATGAGTGTTGGACATTGGCTTAATTTAACATCAAATGTGAGCACTTAAAAATAAAAAAAGAGTCCATCAACAGAGAAAGAAAAGCAGGGAATCCTTAAACTGACGGTAAAAACAGTACTGACCTTGAACATGAGTATCACTAAAAATATCAAAAACTACATTGAAGGAACCTTTGTAGAAAACCAGATGGTTTGTCGTGAGGCGCACACCTTTACTCAAATGCATTTGGTGAAGGCTACCTTCAAAGTCCCTCTAGGACAGTTGTACTCAGCAAGTGACCCAAATATAATCTCACCAACACAAATCAGCACAATTTTAAAAACGGCACAAGGGGAATCAAAGAAAACGAACGACAGCAAAGAGAGAGAGAAGAAAGCGGAGTCCGCAAGATGGAGGGCTGTTCAGTTAAGCTCTGGTGCTTCAGTGTCTGGGTTGGGGAAGGCGTGAACGGTTGTGTTCTGTGTCGTTAGTCTGTACACGGGGCACGGGGGAGGAGGCCGCCATGAGGCGGGCCGTTTATTCCAGAGTTGTTCTGGGGGGAGTCACACGGTCAGTAGAAACAATGAGCCAACAGGTGTGTGTGTGTGTGTGTGTGTGCGTGCATCTCTCTCCAGGTAGTCTCTGCAGCATGGGGCAGAAAAGGGTCTTGCTCTGCCCATGCAGCGCCCCGGACGCCCACTCACACGCTCACGGCCTCCTTCTCCTTCTTGTCTCCGTCCTCGTGCCAGGTGAGCCTCTCCTCATAGAAGGCTATGACAATCTGTGGGCACTTGAGGTTGGCCTCTTTGGCGAGCACCAGGTCTGCCTCGTCAGAGTCCTTCCTGCGAGGAGAGAAGGTGGGTGATGGACACGTTAAAATTGGATCGGAGGACAGGAGACAGGCAGGAGGAGGACAGGAGACAGGCAGGAGGAGGACAGGAGACAGGCAGGAGGAGGACAGGAGACAGGCAGGAGGAGGACAGGAGACAGGCAGGAGGAGGACAGGAGACAGGCAGGAGGAGGACAGGACACAGGCAGGAGGAGGACAGGACACAGGCAGGAGGAGGACATTGCTATGGGGAGCATTAAAGCTGCCTTGGTCCTGGGACGTTATATATCTTGATGTTAACTTAGAGGTCAAGGTAACAAGGTCATTTTTGCAGTGATTGGGCGGAGGGTGAAAAGGTATCATTCATCATGGGATTGACAAAAGCACTGTTGACAGACCTGGTGCTGTGTACCAACATGTGCAACACAGTCTGCAGGCTAGCCTTCATGTCAGTCTTATCCTGTTCCTTTTTAGCCAGTGATCAGAAAGGGAACTCACCATTTCATGAGGAACATGAGGTCTCCACACGAGTCTGTGGCGCCGATGATCTTCTCTGGTTCAAGACCTCTCTCAAAGCCACGTGCAACAAGTATTTCATCCTGTAAAAGATGGATAAATATTACTCCCAACAGGTTTGGGTGACAAAAGGTATCAGGAAAGATGTTGACAGGATACTGCTGCAGTGGGTGGGGTTAGCCTTTTTCACTTTTAAATTAGGTTGCTTTTAAACATGTATTCAAATGCAAAGTCAATAGATTAAGCCATTGTTTAAGGCTCAAGGTGTCAACCAGAAAACAAGTCCTATAGACACAAATTTCTATGCAAGAGGTCTTTTGTGTTCACAAAGAGTCAAATTTCAGATCACATTACGCCAGAAATAAGAGGACATGCTTTAACACGTCTTGGGGGGTACATTTCGGGGTGTTCCACCCTACTTCCGCAGATGCATACGTTTGGAGCAGAAGAAGCAAGCAAACTGTAGTGAACTCTTCAGTGGCCTCAATCGCTTACTTCTTTTTTTCTTTTGGGCTTACTGCTGCCCTCCTCATCTTCGTCTGAGTTTCTCCTCTTGCTGCCGCTACTGTCTTTGGAGCGCCCAGAAGGGCCTGAGCTGGACTTGGCTGCCCCACTGCTGGGGGTAGCAGCAGCACCACCACCACTACTACTACTACTACTACTACTGCTGCTCTTCTTGTAGGTCTTCATGAACTCTGCAATGAGCTCAGGACAGCCTAGATTCTTCTCTGGTTCCCATGTATTGTGCTTCCTGAAAAGAATCACGCAAAAATTGTAATAAAGAGATGAGTACGTTAGCTTGCTTACATACATATACGACTCTCTAAACATTAGGAATCAATGAACTGCAAAGATTATTTGCGATCTAAATTAACTTACTCTGAGTACCCTTTCCACTTGAGGAAAAATTCAACTCGGCCCTTTGTTACCCTTCTGTCCAGCACCTTTTCAACAACATACTCTTCTTCCTCTGAAGACGAGGAACCATCTTCACGACTCTTCTTTCCCATGGCTAATAGACCGCTAGAGCAAGAGAAATCGCTTGCTAGCTAGCGAACTATAGATGGCTATCTTGATTGAATCAAACTGGAAAATACCTGAAGAAAAAAGTAGATTATAGAAAGCGACAGGTAGATTTGATTTGTTAGTTAGTAGCTGAGGATTAGAAGGTGAATACAAATATAATTAAATATATAGCTAGGTAACTATGGATGTACTATTGCTGAGGTAGCATGTGGGCTACTTTGCTCGTACAGCTAATGAGTACTGTTAGCCGACTAAGCTAACATGGCGCATGATATTGCTAGTTTGCTATCTAGCTAGCCGTTACACAGGCGATGGTAGCATCTAGCAGTAGATATTTGAGGTATAGGTTAGAGATACAAATGCGAACTTACTCTAAGAAGACTGTTAATTCCAAACCTCTTTATCCCTTATGTCACAATTCACTACAATAGAAGTCACTGTCTTTTCTGCGTTCAAGACTGGGTTCTGTCCGGCGTGCACTGCTTTCTTCTTATCAAGCTTCCTTCCTTTCCTTCTCAAACTGACCTGGTTGGCTCTTTTCCCTGCTCTGCGTAAAAAGCGCGCGCTAATGCTACGCACAATGGCGATTCGTGAAAAACACACACACACAAAAAACAAACTTCAGATTTACTTAAATGTGATTTTTGATTGGCTGGTGACTCTGAATGAAATGTACAATATAATCATATTCAAATGAGATATTGATATATATTGAAGACACGGATGCTTCATCTACCTATCATAACAAAGTCTACTGAAGCTATTTCCTTGACGTATATGGATTGCGGGCCATGATTGATACGATTAATTTCTCCAATACGGAAGGAATCGAATAATAACGTGAGGATACTTGG
This sequence comes from Osmerus eperlanus, assembly GCF_963692335.1. Lineage (NCBI taxonomy): Eukaryota > Metazoa > Chordata > Actinopteri > Osmeriformes > Osmeridae > Osmerus > Osmerus eperlanus. The sequence goes on from NC_085021.1 coordinate 9,625,988, forward strand.
TTCACGACTTCATGTCCTGCATAGAAACTATTTGTCTATTCGACACAGTTTATAGTGTTCTTGTGATTATATGTCTTGTGTTTCGGGTCCGTACATGACATGAAGATAAACTACATTAACCAGCACGCTCTTTCTACCTGGCAACCTTTTTACAGTTACGTAATATCTATAAAGTGTACGCCTACCATCATTGGACATGTCTACTGATTGACAGTAGTTTATCCAACCGAATTCAAGTAAGCTAGCCTTCACCAGAGCGAGCGGGAATACGAACCAATAGTTGCACGAAAGAGGCGTATCCTTTTCTATTTATTGGACTCCATTACATTCCTACTCGGCTGTCGCAGATCTGCTCTCCTCGAACAAGTCACACGGAATCGAGAAATTTCCATCAGCAGAATGTCGAAAGAGGTGAGATTTGTAATGTGTGCCTTAGTTGTGGTAAAATGTGGCATACCGTATATGACTGCAGGGATATTGGTAAATGCAATGTAAACATTTGCTATAAGTTAACCAAATATCGTATCCTGCTCTTTTGCTTTCTAGATAGCCATATATAGGCCGCCATCTTAAAACAAGGTAGGCCTCGTGGCCTGCTTTGTTCGTGCGGTTTTAGTTATCTCAGAATGTAGTTGTTGAAAGTTACCATCGTGTGTAAATATTCGACGCTATGCAATGTTAACGTAATAAGTTGTAGATGTTTTATAAAACACACGGACTGAATGGGAACATGATCGAGTAATGTTTGTTGATACGTTAGCTTTGCAATCTGAATGGCGGCGCTTACGACCCCCTCCGCCTGCATCGTGGGCATTGTTGTTCATAACAGACTGTTCACCCCGAAGTTTACATTATCATGATATCCGTTTAAATACTTTTTGTGAAACAGGCGTATGCCCAGCGCGTAAACGAAATGTGTATATTTAATAGGCTTCACGCGAACCCGAGCAGCTCCGCAAGCTGTTCATCGGAGGCTTGAGCTTTGAGACCACCGACGAAAGCCTGCGAGCTCACTTCGAACAATGGGGCTCCCTTACAGACTGTGTGGTGAGTTTAGTTGTTTATATAAAAACATGTTAACTGCTCTATTCAATTCTGAGAGATCCAATGTCTTAAATGTAAGCTATTACAAACATTGTTTTTAAGTATCAAATAATCTTCAGGTTATGAGGGATCCAGCAAACAAGCGCTCGAGAGGATTTGGCTTTGTCACTTACTCCTCTGTGACAGAAGTTGATGCTGCAATGGAAGCTCGTCCTCACAAAGTTGATGGCAGGCTTGTGGAGCCAAAGAGGGCAGTTTCTCGAGAGGTATGATTCTCCCATTGACCTGTTTGATTTACCCGCTGATCAGTCATGAATGGGAATCTTGGTCAAGAGTTAATCTAATGGTCATTGTTATTTAGGACTCAAGCCGGCCTGGTGCTCACGTCACAGTGAAGAAGATCTTTGTTGGTGGCATCAAGGAAGACACTGAAGAGTCCCATCTTCGTGATTACTTTGAGCAGTATGGGAAGATTGAGGTCATAGACATCATGACCGACCGCAACAGTGGCAAAAAGAGGGGCTTTGGTTTTGTAACATTCGACGACCACGACGCAGTAGACAGGATCGTCAGTAAGTGGATTGGCAGTGTGTTTAATCGTCTTTTATTTTGATTTCCATTTAGCCTTCACTCTGTAATGAAGTTATTTTTGTCCCCCAGTCCAGAAGTACCACACTGTCAACGGCCACAACTGCGAAGTGAGGAAGGCGCTGTCGAGACAGGAAATGCAAGGATCGCCCATGGGTGGAATGAGAGGTGAGCTCAATAACCGCTCTAGTGCTTTTCTGAGGAGGGCCCCCCCATCACGCCAAGACCACAGCAGTCAACGGCTTGTTTTTTTTACAGGCCGTGGAGGCTCCGGTAATTACGGCCGAGGTGGGGGCTATGGAGGTAATGATTTTGGCCGAGACGGATACTTCGGTGGCCGTGGTATGTGGTCCAGCACCACTTGTCTTTATTCCTACCTTGTTTGAACCTGTATGCTTAACCTCTGGTGATTGTTTCAATATACTTTAGGTGACGCTGACTCGGGTTCTGTTTCAGGCGGAAGAGGGGGTGGATATGGAGGCGGAGATGGTTACAACAATGGTTATGGAGGTGGAGATGGTAAGGGTTAGGATCTGGTGTGGCCGTAGAGCTCTGAGTGTTGGTCTGGCTGTGGTTCTATGACCCTTTTGCTTTCCCAGGTGGCTATGGAGGAGGCCCTGGCGGTTACGGTGGCGGTAACCGTGGCTACGGAGGAGGACAGGGCTACGGCAACCAGGGCGGCGGAGGCTACGGAGGAGGAGGAGGAGGAAACGGCTACGACAGCTACAACAACGGGAACGGCAATTTCGGTGGTGGTGGGTAGACTTGAAGTTGAGTGTGAACCTGACTGTTTTGGTTATCTGTTCTGTTGGTTAACATTTCACCACTTAAATTACAGGAAACTTCGGAGGTGGCGGCGGCGGCAGCAACTACAACGACTTTGGAAACTACAACAACCAGGCATCCAACTACGGTCCCATGAAAGGCAACAACTTTGGCAGTGGTGGTGGTGGCGGCGGCGGCGGTGGTGGAAGGACCTCAGGCCCATACGGAGGTGTGTACTGCATGGCCTTGTACTGGGACCCAACCAGATGAACTCCTGAAAGTTCCATAAGGAACTAATCTAGAATGTCTTCCTGCTAACCATGTTACGTTGTTTCCCATCAGGTGGATATGGAGGTGGCTCAAGTGGTGGCGGTGGTGGATATGGCGGTGGATCCGGCGGGAGACGATTCTAGATAATGGGAGAATGGTGAGCACCAAAACATTAAGTGTGAGCTCAATGTAAACCCAGTGTGGTCTTGCGTAGATACCAGTGTAAGCCTACCAGCAGGGCACACCACACTTGTTATGCAAGTCATGTAGATTTGATGTCGACCCGAGTGATACTTTTTCTATCATTTAAAAGAATGCTCACTCTGGATTTAAATGTAGGTCACATTCCAAAAAGTCAGTTCACAGTTGTAACTATGTTGTTCCGTATTGTTCAACAGGACTGAGTACTTAGGAGAGGAGAGCGAGAGAAGTGACAGGGCAGCTGCAGGTTTACCCCATAGATCTGCTCAGCCAAACAGTTGTGGCAGGTTACAGCTGCTACAAAGAAGAGATGTACAATAGAGAAAATCATGGCGGGGGATTCGTAAAAAAAAAATGTTTTGTCGTCACCCGGGATTTTATATTTTTATGTTTCTGGAAAGCAAGCATTCCATGAGGTTTTATGTCGATTTCTTTCCTTTGCGTCTGGTTTTTATTTTTGTGTAACTGCAACCCAATCAAGATGAAATAAACCACCTTTCAGTTTTTTTTAAAACACTGTTCAGTCGTGTTAGCATCTTTTAGGGGTTTGGGAGAGGGAGGGTGCTCTGGAGGTGTGTTGTACAAATGCTCTCGTTACTGAGGGATGTCAATTGTTTTGTCAGAACCATCTGTTCTTGGTATGAAGAGAAGCAATGTGATAAATGGGAAACTTCCATCTGGCTAGAACTGTGTAGTAAAATCATCGGACCAACTCTAGACTACAGGAAATGATTTTTCGAGCATCCCAGAGAAGTCAAGTGAGTGGGGAGAACAGAGTGAGTGGTTCCATAGCATGGGAGTACTCCTGATGCGTCTGGTCTCACACTGGAGAGGTAGTGTCGACAGTGAGCCCCAGCACTGAGACTGAAGCACACCTGGGTGGTTTGGGCAAGCTCATCCGGAGGAGGCTAGCTTACATGCAAAGTCTTGAGGCTAGCCATGGAAGCCAGCTGAGGGAGAGACGTAGCAAAGTCCACGTCCAGGAGCAGACAAGCAGGGGAGAGTGAGTACAGAAGGCATGTGAGACTAGCAAGCAGCAGCTACCAAAGGGCTAAAATGCGCTCTGTAGGTAAGACCAGAATTTTCACCTACTGTTAGTTCTGTTAAATATCATGTTCTGTAGTTGGTAGAGTAAGCACTTGTTTAGTCATGAGTAGCAGTCGTAATGACCATGTCAGATTTTGACACCAATGCCCCACTATGTAAAAAAAAAAAAGAATGGGCCTGAACTTTTTCATAACGTTGTTTAAATTTGTAATGCATGCTGGTGTAAACGCAACTCCTGACTTATCTTTCTGACGTCGCTTTTCATGAAGTTCTGTCGTTCTTACGTCTTCCTTTCTGCCTTTCAGGAGCCAGATGTCTGACCTGTGGAGTGCACAACCAAGCACGTTCTGTTCGCCCCTGTAACCGTTTAATGAGGTATAACCTGTCAAGTTTGTAGTCTTTCAGCACGTATAAGTCATCTTTCAATAAGTGTATGTCACAAGAAGACATTTTCTGAAATGTATTTTCTCTTGCAGGGTGAGCGATGGGAGATGTTACACTTTTTATATTTGCTGTGCATACTTTTTAAACTTTTTATCAATAAATTATTTTTTATACAAAATGTGTTCTTATTTAAGCCATAACTGTTTTATTACTGCAAAGGGAACTATATAAAGAACGCTGAAATGGTAGCCTTTTATTGCCAGACAATGTTTTGAATACGTACTAGTCTTGAACCTGATTGCATCACCAAGCACATTCTGTTTGCCCCTTTCAAAAATTTAATGAGGTATAATCTCATTACATTTATAATATAAAAAGGGTTATCAACATGTCTGGATGGATGCAACAAAGTGCATCAGACCTGCTCCATATTAGAAATACTGGTGCCCGGTAGTTTCCATGCCGTAGGTAAATCAGTTTGAATGGGAGGATGGCCAGAGGAATAAAACGTGAGTTTGCAGATTGGTCTGGTTCCCAGGCTAGATGTATTGTGGAGTAGCTGTACATTGACCTGACACATTTACAGATGTACAAGTAAAATTGGGCACCAATGCGGTATTTCAAATGCATACTAAATGTAGCTACTGAACAGTTTAAACAATTTCTGTAACGGCCATTCCCAAGGTCTAGTTCTGAACATTTAAATTGAATTTATTTCAGACACACAGGTCTGTATTATACTGTCATGACAAAGTAATGACTTGGAAAAATGTCAGTAAGAGAAAAAAGCAGTGTGAATCATTCTCCATCCAGCATTGAGTTGCGCATCACTAAATATATGTTGCCATCGGGGCTCTGTTGCAAAGTGTAGTCTTCAATAGAGTAGGGGTGTCCATCCTCGTCTCTCAGCTGAGAGAAAACCTCAGTGTACAAGTCCGTAAGCCGGCATCGCACCATGGACAGGCTTCTCTGGAACTCCAGCCTCTCCCGTGCCAGGTGGTCTCTCTGGGCCTGGAGCTGGCCCAACTCCCCCTCCAGCTGGACAATGTTCTCCAGCTTCCTCTTCCTGCAGTTCTGAGCTGCCACTTTGTTCTTTCCGCGCCGCCTGATGTCACGGACCAGTGCCAGCTGAGAGTCTGCCAGGGTATACTGGGTAAGGAGTTCGTTAAAGTCGTCCACCGGTAGGTTGATGATCTTCTCCAGAGGGAAAGGGATCTTCAAGGCCAGAGCGCGACGCTCATCTCTGCTCAGATGAACAGCAGCCGTGGAAGCAGAGTTCCCCCTGGGCTTCACATACAGAGCCTGGCAGGAGCTCCCTCTGCTGGCGACACCAGATGTGTTTGAATACAAGTCAGATAAGGCACTAGAGAGAGTTTGCTGCTGTTTCGAAGGCCCACAGGGCTGTAGGTGAGGGTGTGTGTGTGGGGGGGTTGAACCTGGCTGTGATGAGAAGAAGGAAGATGAGGCTCCATGGTAATGGTAAGACTCATTGGGGTGCTGATAGTCTATTGGGTACAAAACGCCTCCTCTCCTACTCCCCTCACCCATACTCTCCATCTCTCCATCATTGAAGTTTAGGGCAATGTTTGTGCCCTGGTATACAGCTACACCAGTCATGGCGTTTTCTGGAGAGGCCAAAGGAGGACTGGAGCCCAGGGAAAGACCAGAGTCTGATTCCAGATCATCACCTGCCTGTGTATGTTCAGTCTGTCCATGTAGAAGACTCCCAGGCATCTGGCAACTAATACCCTGCGTGAGGCCGGCACTGTCTTTCCCATGCCCCTCGCCAACACATGGCAGGTTCACATGGTCCAGCAGGCACATGGTCAGTGGAGGCTGCAGGAGATTAGAAGGAGCGGGCAGTGGCCGGGCATTGAGCTGAGAACCAGAATGCACGTACTGTCTCTCAGCATCGGTGCCTAGTCGATGGCAGGCTGGCATCACATCAGAGTAGGATCCTTGGAAAGCAGTGGCCACAGAGTTGAGGTCACAGCCAGAGGAGAGGGGCTGGGGCGTCTGACCAACCTCAAACGATCCCAGAGGCACTATTGTCTCCATTGGGTGGTACTGGACGGCCTCATAAGGACCCTCACCAGGAACCTGGAACTCCTGCAACAGGAAAGTAAGATACAGTACTATTTTATTTGAAAGATGTAATTCAATCTTGGATTTGGAATGGCCTTATATGTTTTGGAAGGCAGGTTCAGTCATAAAAATGGCCTGCTATATTGAAAAAATCAATCAGTGATCAATTCTGCGTGAGGCTGAACAGTCGCTTCAGTTATTATAATAATATAGCAGCGCTATAGACTCATGGCATATTGAGGAGCATTATTGCCTTGGTATGCTGTGCTGATATCACATCTATATCACTATAATGCATCACATCAAGACATGACATTGCAAAGTGGATTATACCCCCCTCCTCCTCCTCCACACACACACACACACATTGCTGTGCCACCCATAGCTTCTGAAGGTCTCTCCAGTTGCGATCAGGTTTCATGTGGAAACAGATGGTCATTGTGCCGTGCAGGGGACTGCTCGCAACATACAGCATTTGGCCCTCTTTCTCCCTGTGTCTTTATCCTGCCATCACTCAATTGGCCCATTGTTATCAACCTCACCTGAGTGTGTGTTGGTCTGGAGGTGCGGGATAGGCTCAGGAAGGTATGCACTGAGTTTAAGGTGTATCTGTGTTCATGGACTAGGGACTTCTTAGGTTCAAAACGTCAAGATCTGTTCTGGTTTGTGCGTTGGTGTTTTGTATGTGAGGTGAGGTTTTTTCAGTCAACAAATTGAGGCGACCATTACGATTCATAAATGCTGTATGAACACTTTCAGCAAATGTTATCCTGTATCCGGTCAAATCAGTGTTGTAGAGCCACTGGAGTCACTATGCTCACCTGCAGCTCTGTGATGGCCATCAGTTCCTGCCAGGCCAAGTCCATGTCTGTGTCCTGGGGGCCTCCATGTGATCTGGCTCCAGAGGCGCTGGTTAGCATGGACGTTCCCCCGTACAGCCTCCCCGGGGCAGCCAGTACCTGATGACGGAGGAGACAGGGCTGGACTGGTCACTTTTGGGATTTGTTTGGGCAGGTTGTAAGTACATATATCAAGATGCCATTACATTGTTTTACATACAGATAGAATTAGATACAATCAGCAGAGGTGCTTTCATTGAGATAGATTTAACCTAGATCTAGAATATGCTTTCAATAAAAAAAGTCACGTATTAGTATCAGTATCAGTGTTAGACTATGTACAATATCTGCCATTACAGTGTTAGTAGTGTTAGTATATTTCGTATATTTCTCCATCCGTGGCGTAGACCGACCTCACAGTTTCTCCTCAAAGGGAGCAGATAGTTGGCTGTCGAACACATTCAGGACAGACTCTCGTTACAGCGAACCCTCCTGGGGATGAGAGATGAGATATCAGCAATTCAAAGTACATGACATACCCTTACTTCCAGTAACAATATGTCAACCACTTGAAAACATCCAGGAAGGAACAATCATTTTACTATACCTATACTATAAACATAACTACTACAGAGGCTAGATTCTGCTTCACCACCCTCCGAAGTGCCAGCCCGCTGACAGTGAATGAGTTGTTTGGGGGATTTTCATAGATGGACTCTTGGTACATTTGAAGCCCGCCCGCCGTGCCGTTGGTCTGGTTAGTTCCTCCTATCAGCTAGGCTGGGAACCACCATGCCAGGGCCTGATAAGACAATCTGCTGGAAGACAGCAGTCCCCCCTCCTCCTCTGCAAGTGAAAGTCCTGGCTACAGTCCTGGAAGTACTGTGTGTGTGTTTAACACACATGTATATGTATCAACACACATGTAGTCATGTGGATGTCCTGGTGTATCCCTTGGTGTATAATAAAGGCCAATATTCCAACATGATGCGTATACTTACAGTATTACAGGAATCTAAACATAATATTATGACCAGAGGTTTGAGCAGTTTAGTGTCAAGCATTCATTTACTTACGGGAAGGAGTATCATTAATGCAATCACAACCATTCGAAAACAATAATTGTTGATTTATGATCCATGACCCTGGGGTGTTATTTATCCTATCAATTCAGTTAGAATTTATCGTATGATATTATGTATCATGAACCGGTTTCCTTGCCTATTGTAACCAACATGGGCTTGTTGTGACATCCCCTCATATCCTGCCCTCACCACTGTTATGATAGAGCTGTTTCCTGTCATACACAAGGAGACATGGATGTCTTATGGTAAACCATGTCATTGGGTTGTAAGTTTGCCTTCTTTTAACGTGATAAATGTTGTAGGCCAAGCATTAAGAATATTGTCAATAAATGACTGGGTGCTAAAGTGTACAAGTTCCAAATGTACCATGTACAAGTAATCCATGAACTGGCATTTTTCAAAATCACTTAAGACTATGGGACAGTAGAAGTTGTCATGTTATTTATTAGATAACCTTTTTGTCATTGCAGTGGTCAATTGGAGTAGCAGGGATTGATAATTGAAACCTTGAGGACAACAAACTGTAAAACTATTCAATATACTTTGACTTCAACACATTATAAAGACACATTATATGTGTCTTTCTAAAGAAACACATTTTGACAATATAATCGTTAAACTACTTTACATGATATCATGTCCAGATATATATTCAAGATCTGAAAGAAGCAATGTTTTAGCATGATCTCGCAAAGAAAAAAAGCAGATAATGGAAAGCTGTGTAGGCAATGCAGGGCATGAAGAAACATACCTGAGGAACATTTCTCTGTTTCTTCAACAGGTGTTTGGAGAAAAAAAGGTCCTCAGATGTGGAACATAATCCATGTGGTGATGGAGCTAACAGACTAACAGGAGTCTTCAATCTCTTTGGTCTGGACAGTACATTTGTCTGCTTTTTAAAACCAACCATCAAAAAGACTGCATGTGCTTTCACTCTCTCTCTCGTTCTCTCTCTGTCTGTCACTCTCTGCCCCGCTACACAGTCAGTCACCGGCATAAATGGGATGGGTCTGTGATGAGAGCAGTGTTCCTGTAAAGCACCCACACAACACCACACTTTTTTTGCCCTCTCGTATCCCAACCCCAAAATTTCCCTTTTTTTCCACATACAAACCACAAGCCAGTGGTCTGGCAAACCCCAGAATATATCCCGGCTAGTGTTCACACATGTTTACAAATGTTTAAAATGGTAATACTTTGACAATTTTAAATCAGCATTCAGGCAAAATGCCCAAATAATTATTGATCAAAGCCAGCCAAAAGACCCCGCTATACCCGCTACCCCCACCACCTCAAACACACAACCTTAAGTTCTGTGCCTCTACAAATTGTGCTGACTAGCACACATATGAAGAGTGTGACTGGGAGCACCTGGAGCTGAAGCTGGCATTGCTGTGAGGGCCCTGTGCAGGCGGGGGTGGGCTGGAGTCTGGATGAAGACTTGGTTTAGTGAGGGATGGAATGTACACCTCCAGCAGGTAATAAAGGCCACATTGTTCCTATATCTGGCAGAGCAACCACCAAGGGAGAGAGAGGAGCAGGGGGGAGAATGGAGGGGAGCGTGTCTTACATAGCAAGTGACCATTACAATCCTGAACCACAAAATCCCCCTTCCTCTCTGCATTTAAGAAGGGTAAATTACATAAAGACATCTCACATTGTTACCTCTTTGTATGCCATATTTGTTAGGATTCATAGCACATCTCAAAGTTGTATCTTTTATTTACAGTGGTAGAGACAAACCATAGTGAAGACATTGGAGAGTCTTTATTGTAATTTGGAGGTAAAGGCAATTTATTAAGTTGTTTGAAGGATTTATTTCTGATTACTTTTACGTGCAGCATTTCAGATCTATAGATGTGTGAATACGTTTCTCAAACGTCTGCGTGGAAATAAGCATCTGGTGACAAACAAGGATGTGCTAAGTCCATAAATGAAACATGCGTCTATCTAAATCTATTGCTGCTTCTATCAAAGGACAACCCAGGAAGAGGTCATCAGACATCATCGCCCTCCGCGCCACAGATCGTGGTTTTCATGTCATTGTTCTAACATGGAAAATGTAGGTGGCTGACAGAGGTGGATGTCTACCAGGAATCATAAAAGAAGGGACTTCCCAATGCTCCCAAGTTCCTAGCACCCAGCCCCCTTACCCAACCACTGGAGCTGCAGGCCAACTAGCTGGGCTGTGATTACAGCAACCACAGCGTTTTGCAACCGGGTCGAGGTTCCCAGCTGAGCACTCACTCTCTAGACATGCGTGCTTGCTGTTATTTGGTCTCTTACATGCTTCTTTCAGACTTTTAAAGTGTATCCTCGGAGAAGCTCTCTCACTCAGCCTCATGTTTTTAACATCTCTGCACATGACCCTTTGCTATTGTTAGACTGCCACTGTCAACAACGGTATATCTGTCATAGCTGGTGACTTCATGGTCTGGTAACCAACCCTTTGAGTTTCTATTAAAAGTCCTTCTGAGCCATACAGAGCCTTACACAGGAACATTTGACCTACCCACCTCATGTGCTGTGTTGACCATAAGAACACACTTGGCTACAACACCTGTGCTCAGATCAGTCTCATTTGAGACATGTTTTCCCCCCCCCCCTTGTAATTCAGATGTTTGGTTGTTCCTCTCCTTCTCTCACATGGCAGTTGATTGTGATCACCGTTTACTCATTAAAGATGGGAAATATGGCATTTGCGGCCATGCTCTAACAACCATCTAAAAACACACTCCTTAAGAAGGGCTGTATATCTCTGACCACTAAAGAGAGTATTTTTTGCCTTGATTGTGGTCTCTTCAAGGGAATGTTTTGGGCATTGCTGGGAAGAGGCAGGCAGTTTCATAGCGTGGGAAGACAAAGTGTGAATAGTGTCCCATGTGTGCGTTATATTATAACACGACAGACATTCAGCAATCCATGAGATCATCGTCTAATTTCTTCCAAAAGATTATCAGTCACATACATTTGTGGTGTCTGCCTATATGAATGGGTAAAGCCTGCTCTTAAGCCGAGAGAGTGAGCGTGTGTGTTTGTGTGTGCAGCAGTGTACAGTGATGCAAGACAGGGAGGATGGAGGGACATTGTGATAGCATGGGGTTCTCTCCACTCCCCAGCTCCTGCCAGTAACCACAACAGTTAGCAGGTCCCTGCATGATCACCCACAGCTGCTTTTATCAGACCTCCGCAGTGCTTCCGCCACCCAGCATCCTCCCTTCCCTTCCCTCTGCCTCTCCACCCTGAGTTCACTTCCCCCACCAACCCCAAGATCCATATGTGCATATGCAACTTGTACACACCTACAGGACATACTGCACTCTTTTTCATTATTTTCCTCAATTTGACCATGCAACTGTTTTTTATTTATTTATATTATTACTGTTGCTATTATTATTCTCTTATGTCTGATCACGTTTTGATGATATACATGTATCTATTCATGATCTTCTGAATATATGAAAGTACAGCAAGTCAAGGTTAAGTGAAATAACACACCGCTTCAATGTGACAACACTGAGGTATGTTAACCTATTTTATGACGATGCTGAATGAACATTTTGAGTTGATTTCAAGATTTTAAATCATGTTAAATCTAGTAGCCTACAGTCTAAAAATGAAATACAAGCTATTGGCCATTGAGAAAAATGCTTTCCCCCCACTAGGTCTACAATAGTTAAGATAGTTTCCTTTGACTTCAAGGGTAATTACAACATCATAGTGGTTAGACTACATTGTGAGCATACATTGCCACATTGCAAAATGTGATGGTTACCCACATTTCTGTTGCTTACAGTTTAAATCATTGGCCTATAGCTTCCATGTCCCATAAACCATTCATTCTGTTTAGGACAAATTCGCTATATGTCTATCAACACAGCCCCTTTCTGTAGGCCTACTCTCCTCTTTGATTTGAATCATGATTAATGTTCACCAAAATAATATGGTAAAGATTGATTCTGGTTATTTATGGAGTGGGATAGCGAAGGGAAATCCCCATTGGCCTCAGCTTGTAGATTGATGCTTCCCAGAAGATGTGGCCAGTTTGCTTGGAGGAGAGGACAGTGACAGTAAATACAAACATCGTAGCCGCACAATCAACTGGCAGAGATTTACAACAGTTATAATAACCTTGATGTATTTGCTTTATAGTCTCTTTATGCACATACACAAATTATTTAATTACCATCTATATCAATATGCATATAATGACGATAACTCAAAACCAATTACGAAACTTTAACTTCACTTCAAATTGAAGCCTGTGTGTGCTTCCGAACCCTGGCACAGGATGTGAGCTGGTCGATGACAGTCAGTGACTGACGTCATCATCCATCTAGCTAGCTAGCTAGCTCAACTAGCACTTATTGAATTGTAGTCTTTAGCGAAACAGGGTATAGTAGCTAGCTGTACGTGACAAGAAGACGATGGATTCCCCAAAACTGGTAATAATTCTGATATATTCATATATACATTTGTAATTTTCAAGGTATTTATAATATTATTGACATATAGAATCAGGATAGATTAAGATGAGACCTGACTGCGGAAATTGTAGCAAAATTAATTTGTTACTGTAGCTTGCTAACAACAAGATGTGCTAGCTAGCCAACTAACGTTAGCTAGCCAACTAGTGTTAGCGACTGACTTGTAGTAGTAGATACACTCTCCAAAATACGTTTTATTGTCGACACAGCTAATCTGCCGACAACATCAGTTAGCTAACATCCAGATTAAATTGGTTGGACAAACTTGTTGACCTGTTTAAACGTGTTTCCTTTCACATAGCTAACCGTCTTGATCTAGCTAGCCAAACAAACCAGACTGAGTGGTTCTAAAGTGTCAGCATTGTATTTCATTGTTTCGACAGGAGCCTTCATTGTACACAGTCAAAGCCGTGCTCATTCTGGACAATGATGGAGATAGACTATATGCAAAGGTATGATGAGTTCGATTTAGTTCTTGATGTATACTGTACTGTACTGAACTTGGCTAGCTCTTCTAGCTGTGTGTGTGTGACGGAATTCAAAGACAAGATACTTTAGCCCACATTAAATCACATTCTAAATCGCTAGTACGAGAATACAGTAATCTAAATGTACTCTAACCTGCATTTGTCTTCTCGTTAGTATTACGATGAGACATACCCCACAGTGAAAGAACAGAAAGCCTTTGAGAAGAACATCTTTAACAAGACACATCGAACTGACAGTAAGAAGCTCATACACAAAGAATCATCAGATGTCAACCCTGCCTCTGTAATTATGCATCATTGTGTTGTTTTTGATTGCCCTTAGGCGAGATAGCATTACTTGAGGGTCTCACAGTGGTCTACAAGAGCAACATAGACCTCTTCTTCTATGTTATTGGAAGTTCCCATGAAAACGAGGTAAACTGTCCTCACAATGTTGCCAAATTTATTCCTATCGGCCGTGCTTCACTCAAATCCAAACTTTGTCTTCAGCTGTGCTTAACTCAAATCCAAACTTTGTGTTATTTCTTTTTACTTTCCCAGTTGATGTTAATGGCAGTTCTAAATTGTTTGTTTGACTCGTTGAGCCAAATGCTGAGGTGAGAGCTCAATATACCAGGCATCAAGTTGTGTGTGTTCAGTACATGTGGACGTTGTATGTGAATGACATCCTGTCTGTTCTGTCCATTTGCAGGAAGAATGTGGAGAGGAGAGCATTGTTGGAGAATATGGAAGGTCTCTTCCTGGCAGTGGATGAGATTGTGGATGGGGGGTGAGTTTAAAGAAAAATATAAAACTATATATATATGTCAGTTGTGTTTTAGTCTGGTTTCTTGCTGTCACATCTTACAGTAGTCATCAGTCTTTGTATCTCTGGCTCCCCCTGCAGGGTGATCTTGGAAAGCGACCCACAGCAGGTGGTCCACCGTGTGGCGCTGAGGGTAAAAGGCTCTTCTCCTGTCCTCACTTCCTGTTATCGACAATTTTTTCTTTCTTTCTACAATCTAAACACGTCTGTGTCTTCTCTCTTATAGGGCGATGACGTGCCTTTAACAGAGCAGACTGTCACACAGGTAGGAAAAACACCGGCATTGTTCAGCATTGATGCCCCATGTCTTTACTTGTGAGATATGTGTGGAAACCGTTTTTTAACATCACCTTGCTTCTAGCATAGTGATGTGCACACCAGGAAACCACTCTGCAACTGTAATATGATCACCAACTGCATATGATTACCAATTATTAGTCGTCAGTAGCCAGCGGTGATTCCGTTACTTTGTGTGCGTGCGAGCGTGTGCGCTCCCCCTGATTAATGTTCTCATTTAAGAGGCCTGTGACAGGCTGCCGCCATCCCTTCTGTGGCGGTGATTAACTGCTGTTCCCCTTCTTCATGCTTTATGGTTATGGTTGGCCTCTCGTTCAACAAATTAAGATGATGAATTAATTCCTGCATATTTCCCTTTACTGGCATTACTCATCTCGTAGTCTGTAAAACTTTTGTAGAACCATATCGTAATTTCTTTGGCTTGATTTGGACTCGCTTTACATCCTTGAATTAGCCATTGTTCTCTTGCACATATGCCATTTGATTTAAATGTCATTGTTTTCGTTTTTGTATTGTGTCAAATAATTCGTAGTGTTGGCTTAGTGGGTTTTTAGTCTGTTTCTCACAATCACATATTTTTATTCACAGGTGCTGCAGTCTGCCAAAGAACAGATCAAATGGTCTCTGCTTCGATAGGACCGATTGGGCAACATGCACCACTACATTGACGTAGTTCCATTCCCACTCTGCCTCCACGTTGCCTACCTGTCCTCCAATCAATACTATGACAAGTGCAGTGGCTCAACCAATCACATCTCATATGTAGATCAGAAGCAAAAGGTCTATTGCCTACCATATAAATCAATAGTGTGAGGTTTGTTAGATACTGGATGATACACATTCCTACCACCGCACGGGTTGTGGGTTGAAATAGCCCGGGAGGTTTTTTCCTCATCCATAAAAACTTTGTGACCATCACTTGTGTTAACATTCCATGTACCAGTTAGTGCAGACATATTATCATATTAGGCAGGGTTTTTTTCTTTCTTCAAAGTACTGTACAGTCCATCAAGTACTGTCTCCTTAATGAAAGGCCAAGACAGACATTTCTAGGTGATGTGAAAGTTCTAATGAAAATCTGTATGTCAGATGCAGTGTGTTATACTGATGTCGTCATCTGTCATCAAATACTTTGAATACATTCAATTCAGAATCTCTGTGTGTGTCCAAGTAAATTGCATCTCCAGATCACTCATAAATTTAATAAATGGTTTGAACAGAATCTTCAATTACATTTGGTGCAGGGGATATTGGGTACCACAATCCAGAAATGCGCACTGAAACAGCTAATTAAAAGGCCTGCCTTTGTGACTACAGATTTGGAGATTGTTTTACTCATTAACAAATCTCAGTGTGCATGGGTTGTGGTATACTTGTGGATTGTGGTGCGCATTTGTGAATAGGGCTCCCTCTGGTGGCCAATGAATCACAGTACAGTTTTGAAGTGTAGTCACAGGGACATAACCTTACACACACAATAATAGGAAATGCACATGCATGCCGAATCATAAATAAAATGGTGTCAGGTCACCTATACGTTATAACTGTAATCACGATTCCACACAGTCACGTTCCCACACGTACCATCAATGCCCTGTTGAGAAGCAACATGAATCTTGATTTCCTGAAGCTCTGCTGACATATACATACCCTTATTTCAATGCAAATGAACAATGCCCTCCAGAGACGATGGATGGGAAGATATGCAATACACCATGAGTCTAAAACTGCAGTCTAGGTAACACTTCAATGTCAATCTATAGTTTTTGTCACTGTGGTCTGCTGTTCATCTACCTGTGAACTTGCACTCGGGCAGATTCCCAAGATGACCCATGGAAGGTACCGGTTTCAATCCAGATGGTTGCTCCTTAAAGACTACAGCTCCGACGGAGTAATCGTAACTCATCCATCCTCTCCATATCCCAGGATTGGTGGAGCAGGGAAGCAGATGAGAACAAGCTTTCACCTATCCTGTCATGTATGACCTCAAGGAAGGGGCAGGGGGGGGGGGCGGGGCGGGGGGGGGGGCGGTGTATCGAGATTGAAGGAAAGATGCATTTATTTAAATAAGGGTTTAAAGTGGGGTATTTCCCCCAGGCGCGCTTACTCTGTCTCAGGCTATCTCAGATGTGGCCTGTCCTGGACAGGAAGAGATGGGACGAGGGCCAAAAGGCAGAGGGCCCATATCTCTATGAAGAAAAACAATGGATGTGGAACAGCACTCTTGATTTTGGCCCGCTCCCTCTCCTCTCTGATGTATTTTATAAGTGATCATGCTTTGGCTCACATATCAAAGGAAGACGGAGAAGGAGATAAAGGAGGAGAGCTGAGACATTGGGCTCCGCACACCCTGGAGCAGGAGGGGGAGTTCCAGTCGCTGCCGATAAACACGGCAAAGGGGGGGTTGAAACATCGCCCCATCCCTGCAAGTTGTAACTACATTAAGTGAAACCCTGCCATCCTTGAGCGAACCTCAAATGTTAATTAATTTGACCAATTTAGAAGTGCCCTTCTGTCTGAAAGGTGATTCATCTTGCTAAAGGACTCCTGTCTCCTTGTAGGTCTTTGTGTTTGATTGAACTTGTTTTAATTGTCCACAAGCTCCAGAACTACTACAGGCAAGTCTGTTAAGTGACAATCCCTGTTTAACTGTGGGGAGACCACAGTGACACACAGGCTTCTTCGTTGCTGTCTGCCAGTAGAGAGAAAGAAAGGGAGCGATAGAGGAATACAAGTTAATGAAACAGTTATTGGTTTTGACCTGTGGACCTATCGTCCTGGCTAGCTGCCAGTCAGACCCTTTCATGCTGTAGCTACACACTGTCTCTGCTAGCTAGCTTATAGGACTTACAGTAGCTGTTCTGTCTGGGAGAAGGAGAGAATCACAATCAGAATAGGTAGGCTTCTACCACAAAACAACAAGTGTGGTTGTGCGTTCAACTAGGAAGCAGTCTACTGATCCCAAAACAAATTAAATGTGAATCGCATTTCACAATAATGCAAAACAACAATCTGGCCTTTATATCCCAGTGGGTCGTATCAAGGGAAGAGGGAAGGGGGAGGGGAGGGGGGTGAAGGTCAAAGAGGATGAGGTTAGCAGAGCTCGGCTGCTACAAGCATGATTGGATGAGGCCACAGCAGGGAAGAGAGAGGGATGAAATGAAACCCACCCAAGGTGCCTAGCGCGTCCCATCCCCCTCCCCAGCTTCTCATTCAGATAGCCCAGCGACACCTTGGGGCAGCCAACGACCCTGCTTTCATCCACTAATTACAGTTGCTTGTCGTAAAAAGCCAGAGAGGTAATTTATATTAATTATACAGGAATGAGTATAATAGTTTGAAATGCAGCGACTTGACACGCTGTACATAACATGCTGTAAAGTTGTCAGAGACGTGTGGGCCAGAGCCCTATAATTGATCGATGCAGAAAGTGAGTGTCTGACTGCATGTGTGTGTGTGCTGTGTGCCAGAGAGGACGAGTGAGAGTTTGTGTGTCGGGAGTGTGTGAGTTAGTGTCAATAAATTATCATCATCTGCAAGCTTACAGAGTCTTTATGTCATCGAGAGTGTGTGTGCTCCAGTTCCCTCTAAATGGTATTCCTCAGCGAGAGACAACACTGGCACCAGAGGCAGTGGCAGTAAAGAGGTTCACCACTGCGCAAACATTCAAATGAAATGACACAATTATAACTCGATCATCACCTCATTAGTGAATTATGTCAGACCATAACATACATCACCCATTGACACACTGTGTATTCTTTGTTGTCTGGCCTGCCCTGTGTAGTTCAGTGTTTTGGCAGAAAAATATGATCTTGTCAGAGGATGTCTTTCGAAGCAGATAGAATTTGTGAATTAGGAGTGATGAAAAAAGGCGCGCTTGTATTTGGAAGAAAAGGTTCTGATTCCGTTGAGATGTGAGTCCGAGGCACGGGTGGACCCTCCCCTCGCTCCTCTCATCAACAGTTCCACCGCAGTGTGACCTGCTTTACGACCAAGCTTGCCCTCACAGGGGCCTGTTTATGGATTCCTATAGAGTAGAGAATCATTGCTGCTCGCTGGACAAGTCAGCCAAAAACAACACCACCTCCATGGCATTTCTGTTCACCCTGTGTCGTAATTCAACGTTCTATTTTTGTTTCTCACCAGAAAAATACGAAACCATTGTATTTGTAGTAAGTATGAAATAAGGTGACCATAAATCCTTTTTTGCTAATATTTTATCTGGTGTTAATTTATGATTGGAAAATGATAGTGACTTGTTTATTGGCTGCCATTTTGGTATAGTTCGATGTGAGAATGTGCTTCTTTTTTTCACTTGAATAATAACATTTCAGAGAACTGCACAGCTATTCATCTATTTCTGTGCCACAATATTGAACTTTGGCTGAGTTCATGAAAACATCTTCATCAGGAAGAACGGGATGAAGTGTCCCTCCTATTGCACCATTTCAAGTGCATTTAGAAAGTATGGCTATGGTGCAACTTCATTGCTGAATTGTACTGATTGTAAAATAAATAGGTAGCTATACAGAACATCCCTATACCCTATACTTTAAAGAAATAGCTTGGCTGTGTGAGACATGAACATAGTCCTCATGCAGTCAACACCAGCCTGTAATGTTCTGTGTGGGTGGAGCTGCCTCTCCCCTCCACCCTCCTCCTTTTGATTTAGAAGCCAATAGAACCCTCCCCCAGGCCTGGCTTCCTCCATACTGCAGTGGCCTCTTACACTGCTCCTCATCTTGCTTGCCTGCAGGATCTAGCAGAACATATCTGGGGCCTCCAACAGCCTGCCTCGTGTCTAGTCCAGTCTCTGCTACAGTGGCTGAGCACCGAATGTGCCATTTCCTGACAACCTGAGGTTACAGGGTTAGTTCAATACAGCGGTCAAACTTTAGGGAGCAGACAAGCTGATGCAAGAGTTAGGCCTCAAGAATGGCTGTAACTCAAGTTCACTGTAGACAGTCGACAACAGACATTTGCGGTGGCAGTTAAGTGTTCCAGACGTTTGTTTCTGTTGTTATTCTACCCCGAAATGTCCATTGCAGGACATGTGTTTCTCCTCTATTGTGGCCATGTTTGGTCTTGTTTTATTCCCCAAATTCCTTCACCTGCCCAGTCAGAGCTCTACTATTTTACTAAACTGTGCTCAGTTGTGGGTTTTCCACCTAACAAAAGACAGAGGGAGAGAGAGAAAATGAGCAGTTTATTCTGCAGCGTACCTCTGAGCCTTCTATCCTCTCCCCTCCTCCCCCTCTGTCATTTATTCTTTCTCTCTCTCACACACTTTCTCCCCCACCCTCCCTATGGATTCCCCAACCACACCACACTGCAGCGCCGTTAACAGACGAAGCCTTGGCAGATTTACCGCTGTCCTCTGTTCATTGGCCGCCAGCGTGACAGCAGAGATTTAGTGCTTTGCTCTCATTGGCCGAGACTTGACAGGCTAATTTATGGCTGCGCTGTGATTTGATGCCTGCTGCCTTTGAAGTGAGTTACGGCTCTGTCGCTTATAGGACACAGAAATGGTGTCAGGTTGCAATCGTAAAAATCTTCTCCCTGAAGGGAGATGGCGCTGGTGTGTAACACTTCTGACGTCACAAGAGGAGGAGAGACCTGCTGGAGGGTTAGGGAAAAGAGCTATATAATTACAAAGAATACAAATGACAATATAGTGTGTTTCTCAGGAGTACACGATTCAACATATGATACTTACAGTATCCTTTAAATTGCTGGAGTAGCCTATTGTATGATAATGTTGAGATTGTCTTCAAGGTTGGGGGTATTTCTTGATCTTTAAATCCCATCACACACGAAGGCTCGCCTTTCATAAAGTTGTCCAGCAAATCGTTCTATCAGAACCTCTGCTTCCCTCTCTATCCGTCTCTACCACAGTTAAAATGAGTAGTTTAGGGCGGCTATGGTCTACACTCTGTCAAGGATGAGTGGACAGTATCATTGAACTCCTCCTCACCCATCCAACTCTCCCATCCTTTCTTTTCCCATCCCGCCACACCTTTACTCCCACATACATCATAGGATCAGTGAGGCTGCAGATGACTTATAATAGGTCAAAGGACCTTAAACGATGGAAGGTAAATCAATTTATTGCATAGCTAATCAACAGAAGCAAACTGTCAAAGTCACTTTGACTCTATCTACCCACTGCTGTGCACTGCAGGATCGGAGCATGGAGCCACACACATCATCCATCTACAAGGGCCTATCTCTTCATCCGTCTGACAGTTTATCCCCAGAGATCAGAAAGGAACAAGAATGTGCCGCGGGAACGGCCATGACCTGGGAGAATCTCCAAGGGTGAAAGTCAAGGTCGGCCCAGTCTATCAAAGCCCCCAAGGATTCATGCGTCATCCCCTCCTCCAGTATATGATCCGTCCACACCCTGTAACTCCTCCCGTATGGCGGTCTGCTCGGGTGGAAAATCGCTGGAAAATGGAGAGGGAAGCCCTGGAGTGGATGGTTCCTTGTGATTGGGTAACTCCGTGAGAGAAGGGCGTGTGAACGTTGGAGCTCAGAGATGCATTGCATACTCACTGTCACTGTGCTGTCTATGAGAAGATCAGAGTATAAAATACACTAACTTATAGTTTGATATCTCCATTACTCTGTTCACTCACTACTCTGTGATTAAGGATATTGATTTCAGGAACAGCTTCATTGATAGATTATGCAGCTAGTACTGTGAGCCATACAGTCAGTCAAAAGACAGAATGCCAGAGTCTATCGGCTACCGTTGGGGTATGTTTAGAAACTCCCCCTCCATTTTGGTATTAAAAAAATGCCTGTATTTCTTCCATCAAGCCAATGGCTAGTAGTTGGGTCCATGACTTTGTGGCAACAAACTCATGGTCCTCATGGACTTTCAAACCTTTGGCCCAAATCAGATCTTCTTGGTGGTCTACATTCCCACATTCCTACATTCCCTGTCCACATTCTCCAGGTTCTCATCATTCAGTTGTGAGTTCACAGAATGTGGACTAGGACATATTTCAATTCCTAGTTCTAAATAAGAGCCTGGTCTGAGAAGGTTGGACCTGTGAGTGGACTGGGTAAACAGCCTCTGGAGTGCAATGCTGTGGAGGCCCTCTCTGAGGGACCCTCGACAGGCTGGCTGGCTGCATGTTCCTCTGGGAGTCCACCTCGCCTCGGCCCAACGCGTCCCAACAAGCTGCAGATTAATGGGGTGGTGTGGGGCGACGGCATGTTAATGTATCTGTCGAGGCTAAATGCGCCTCCGTTGGAAAGTGATTTTTACACCATCGGCAGAGCGCCGGGGTGTCCATCCTGTCAAGGGGAATGTGGATGACTCTCGAGCCAGATAAATCTTAACAATGAGGTGCTGCTCAACTAAGCTGGGCCCACTCCTCTAGTCCAACCCCCCTCCTAGCTAGCATGGGTGTGAATGGAGAGTTAAAGAGCACTCAAACCTAGGAGCACGGTGAGACAGCTGCTTGGGGCCCCTGCAGCTCTCCCTGTACAGTCTCCCCAGTAACAGAGACAAACAAGAGAAATACTAAACAACATAAGACTCATTTAGAGCTTTTGAGTTTGAGTGGATGCACTAATGCAAGGTTATGAATATGCATTCTTTTTTTTTTACAACAAACATTGAAGTAGGCCACCTTAAAATTGTTCCCATATTACGTATCAGACTCACTTGTGATTGTCCCTGATTTGACGACTTGGGATGAGGCTATAAGGATTGGGAATGATTTTCATGTGCTAATTAATCTTGCTCAGAGGTAATTGGGTTGACAATGTCAAAAAGCAGTTGAATATGGAACAGTAAGGGGCTGCTAGTCATCATCTTTTTGCATGAAACAAACCTGCCTGTTGCTTTTTTCCTTTGGAAGCCATTTTGTCTGTCAGTCAGCTAGACAAACAAGTAAGATGGCTGCCATTTAATCAAGACTCAATTTCCTGCACGTCCCAGGAGAGAACTGTCAGTCTCAGTTTCCTTGAGACGGTGTGCAATTACATAAGACCAAGTTACATTTCTTACTAAAACATATTCCTTATATCAGAATCAGAATGGGGATTTATTCGCCATGAAAGTTTGCACAGACAAGGAATTTGCTTTGGCAGGAAGGTGCATACAATAAATATATAGGGACCTAAAATTTAAATATGTGGACTATCTATACTAGGGGTACATAAACTAGCAGTACTAAGAGGAATTATAATTAAATAAAATATACAATAAAATAAAATATAAGTTGCCGTAATTTACAATATAAAAATACAAAAATACAAATATTACAAAAAATACAAATGTACAAGATACAATTGTGTAATGCAGTGCAAAAAGCAGTTGCATTGCATAATCCTTGTGGTACCGCTCTTACCTTTAGAAATTAGCTAAATGTAAAACATTTTGACAAATGACTGTAGCCTATTGTGTTTTTTTTCCCCACAAAGCAAAAGGGATATTTTTTCGTTTCAATAATTTCAAATTTTCCTAAGCATACAACTCAATTGTCAACAATTCATTGACAATTATCAAATTCCACAGTAGGCTGCAGTTCTCCAGTTGTTGATGGTCTACTTCTTTAAGCATCACAATGCTAAAACATTGGCAATTGTAGCCAATGTCTTTCAAAATCAAACAAATATCTACAGTATAGAGCAAATAATAACAATATGCCTTTTAAGATGAAAGTTAGCAAACCATGTTATCTTTCATACTGTAACAGCTATTTGACAAACTTAAAATATAAGTGGATGTGTAAGAACTATTGATTAATCACAAGGCCCATGGCTCAGGACTGAACCCTTATGTTGGAAGACAACTCCTGTATTAATATTTCACTCTCATCACTTGTAGTCAGCCTGCAGTCATACTTGCCAAGGGTGGGGTGTGGGAGTGTCTGGGGAGATGAAAAGTGAGGACAGAGGAATTGAAATTTTAATGACGAGCTAGCGCTGCCATGCTGACGGCCGTGGCAAACCTCTGCTCACTTAAATATCACCGCTAATTAACACGGAGAGGTGCCTTGTCAAACATGTGATGGATGGTGGCAAGCCGATCACTGCTTTCGAGCACCTGATTCCTTTATTAATCAAACACGAAATAAAGAGACGCTCCCACACCTCGGGAATAACGAGAAGGGCGCTATTGTTAGAAGGGTTTCGTGAGAGCTATCTGACAATAGGAACAGAACGGCAACCAACACCATGGGGAAAAAATACATTTGACAAGACAGATTGCCTAAATTGCGTGAAGTTGAACAGTGTGTGTAGCCAACTGAAATGTAGGTTACATACTTTGTTTAGCCTTGAGTTGACTATCAGAGACGAGGTTCAACAGGAACTGTCTAGAAAATGAAAACTTTGTTTTTACATGAATAAAACGAGCAGATACAGATAGGTATTGAAGATTTAGCCTACTCTGTTGAATAATCTGTAGACTTTTGTAGTAACTAGACTCACCTTTTATAATCACCTCTCTACTGAATGGAACGACTCCAGTCTATTCTCTTAAGGCTTAATTCAAAGCTGTGTAAGTTCAGCATTCTCTGCGATGATAAAGTGGTGTCCCCCCATCTTTTCTCTTCTCCCTCACTTAAGAAGGCCCTGTGTTAAGTGCTGTGGACCTGTGCAGTAAATCAGGTACCAGAGAAGGAGCCAATATCTCCCATGGGCCAAAGCACACACTCCCAGCAGCCTTCAAGCTGATCTCATCCTTCCTACCCCGAAGCTTTAATTAAAGGGCTGGTCAATAAGAAGGGGAAGGTTCTCGAAGGGTTGGCCATATTCTCTGTCACACACATTTTTATTTCGCATTATTCTGTAGAATGTTGGAGGTTATATAATTAGATGTATTTTCAATCAATTTTAAGCAATCCATCAGTATGGATATACTCTGAAAATAAAAATCCATGATTCCTGGAAGGCAGGGCTGGACAGTTCCAGGAAAAAAGGTAAAGGTAAAGGTCTGTTGTTGAGCAACAGAGAATAGAGCTCCCTCTTGTGGTGGATGTGATGTAATTAACAACCTTGGAATGATGATTGTTGTATAAGAAACAAACATAAGTTACACAGAACACTATCAGTCGTTAAAAATAACACAAAGATTTAAATAAGAAAAAAGACGTAAACTTTAAATTCATACCAACCTTTTGCATTAGTATAAATGCTCTGAATCCAGATGCCACTCAACAGATTTATGTGAACTTGTGCCATCTGCTGGTAAGATCAGTAAAATGACAATGTGGGAAATATCCAGAATCTAGATTTATCTGACTGAATCCCAATGACAAGTATCAATACAACAATGGACGGATCATATGAATTAGAGCACACCAACTTAAAAAGAGAAACATCTTTATTCAAGCTTGAGGCCCTAACTTTCCATTAACTACATTATGCCTTACTGGGTCAAAATGGACTTTACCTGTGATAGGACTAGAAACACGGTTATAACAAAGATCTTCTTTTCCAAAAACAAATGTTATCTTTATCAAAAAACATTCTTACTCTCTTAACCAAAAACAAAATGAATATAAAATCCCTTAGTTCAGTTATCTTGGGGGATCACAAATGCATGCAAAAAACAAATGATAAAAAAATAACTAATCATGACTGCTACTAGACGGGCACTAGTGGCAGCGCTGCCTCTACTCCTAATACACTTTAAAATATATATATATATATTAACTTCAAATCGGCGCTAGGGAAACTGTATGAAGTCTCACTGAAAGGTCCAAAACTGCTTTGATATACTGCAACTAAGAGTCTGACTGTAATACGCCTGGTCTACCAAACCAGTCCCGTCTACGCAGAGAACATCTGCTGAAGCTGACAAGTGTCCTCTAGGTTTGGGCTTTGTCATTCCAGTGTTTACAGAGAACTTTCACAACGGTGTTTGAAAGAATCCCTGGGTTTCCTTTCCCACTAGGTCAACATAGTCATCTTCACTGAAGATGCCAGGAGTAAAGTAACAGACACAATATGGCGTGGTCCAGTTAAGAGACCAGAGTCAGAATGGGTCCATGCTGACAGGTTCGTCCTCCCGCTATGGGACGACAGATAGGTGACATTGGACCAGCTTATCAGAATACTGTAACACTGAGTGATAGGGGGAGGGGGACAAGACCAAGGGGTTTCCATACAGGCTGACACACAATTAGAACTAAAAAAAGAAGAAATAAACAATACAAAATAAAACAATTAACATAGTACTATAAAATACAAAAACCTTCTGGGAGCAAAACTGTAATTTAATTGAAAAGACAAAGTCTGTTATCTGAAACGACAACAAGGAGAGGTTTTAGAGGTAAACATCGGCACTGACCAGTGTTTAACAACTTTTTTTTTTCAACCGACCAGTGTCTTATCTTGTGTAGAAAGTTAAGTTAATCTTTAACATTCTTTAAGCAAACACAAAAGTAGGGCTGGATGGATGTGTGGACAAATGACAGAACAAATGACCCCATTCTCGATTGATCATTACTACATCAAGGCAGGATCGGCTAGTCACTATATCTGTTCACTGACTAGTGAACTAGTATAGTCAAACCATTCACTAAAACAAGTAGGACAACTAACTAGTATGCTATCAGTAGAGTCATTAAAACCAACTTGATGGTGGATGGGTGCTGGCAAGGCCACAAAGATTCAGGTGTTCTCAGAGTGCCATTCACACATTCCTGTCCATAGGAAGTATCAGACACCAGAGTTCTCATTCCAGGTTACTGTTCAGTATTGCCCAATGGTGAATAGATGGGAAAAGCCAAGTGGAAGGGGCCCTGTGGATCCCACCACACACTACCCACCTCACAAGGAGGATCCTTACTTACAGGTGGTCCACAACACCTCTCTGGGGATGAGGCTTCTTGTGTCTGTTCATCAGTTATTGCCTTGGTAAGAAGACAGACAGCCTACTTTAAGCCCACCGTCCACTCTGACATCCCTGTTTTGTCAGTACCAGATTCAAGACGTTATGGAACAATTACAAAAAACAAGAATAAAACGAGTACAAAATAATTCACTATCCCAATCTCAGGATATGAGCTGGTGAGAGAACAAATTAAAATGTTTGGTTCGTCACGTCTTAGCTGGCTCGTGGCTGGCCGATGCTGCAGTACTGGAGTGCTCCAGCACGTGGCAGCACTGAGCGGCAAGCCAAGTCAGGATGCCGTCTTGTGTGAGTGTGGGTTTCTCTAAAGGGAGGACGGGGGGAGGCCTGGGAGGGAGGTAGGGATGGGGGGGGGGGGGGGGGGGGGTAGCGGTCAGACGGTCAGGCGGTTGCTGGGGGGTTGTAGGGGGCTCCACGTGGCCGTGTGAGAGGGAGGGTCCTGGGAGTACGAGCGGCCCTCGCAGCACGCTTGGCCCTCCTCCTTGGCCACGCCTCCCACCGAACACAGGCGCCTGTGCCTCAGGAGGCGGTCCGTCCTCGAGAAGTTCTGGATGAAAGAAGTGGAGAGAAAAAAAAACGCAATACATGGAACCAGAGAACAGGGGAGGAATGGAACATAGGTCATACATGGGTGTGCATGTTGTCCTACTTGTTGGCAGCGGTCACACTGGTAGGGCTTCTCTCCACTGTGGACCCTCTTGTGCCGGTCCAGGTGATAGCGCTGGATAAACCGCATGTCACACACGTCACACCCGAACGGCTTCTCACCTGAAAGTAGCAATGTGTGTCAGACGTACGTTTGTTCCTGCGAGTTTAGGGTATCGTTTTGTCCTGGTATCTGGGCACAGAACGTTCTACAACCACAGCTTTGACATAATCCCATCACCTGTGTGGGTGAGCATATGCCGCTTGAGGTGGTAGCTACTTCGGAATGCACCGTAGCAGTGCTCGCAGATGAAGTTCTTCTGGACCTTGAGGGAGTTGTCTCCATCGATGTCCATCTCCACCTGCTGGGACACACAGGGGGGTGTTCCCGGACACGGTGAGGCCTAGTTTGAGATAATTCCAATGGTGGATTAATATTTCGATCTCTTCAGAAGTCCAGAATCCAGCAGTGTCTATATACAGGAAGTTGGTCGATGATGACTTGGGCATGTGCGTACGTTGTGGTGCGTGGGAAACACTTACCTCTACTTTCTCTCTCACTTTGTTGGGCGTCCCTGATTTCCGGTGCTTCTTCTTGGGTTGCATATTCTGGTTTGCCCGCATGTCCTTTTCCTCCAGCAGCCGGGACGAGTGGAACTCTCCATCCTTGCGGATTAACTGGGGGAGGAACAAAACATGCTCAACCAAAAACAAGGATGGAACAAGTCAACTGAGGGCTAACTTCCTGGACACAGATGATGCCTGGGATTGGTCCAGGATGCGGGGATTGGAGTTCAGTCCAGACCCAGGCATGAGACCGTGTTCAGGGAGGTTGCATTATTTATATGCAAAGCAAACGAACAGCATTGAGACAACACAACATTGAGAAGAAAAATAAAGAAAGCCCTTGTGGTGCGCTGTTTGGACGGCAGTGTGCTGTCGCTCACCAGGGGCGGGCAGCTCACCCCTGAGGGCAGGACCATGTGGCTGTGGTGCGCCTGGTGCCCGTGGTGCCCGCCATGGCCCTGGTGACTGTGGTGGTGGTGGGGATGGGAGTGGGACTGGCTGTGGTGGGACTGGTGGCTCTCCTGGCTGCTTCTCTGGCCCTGGCCGTGTCCCTGGCCCAGTGGTGACATCATCTTCTTCTGGCCTGTCATGTTGTTGGCCTGCATCAGTGCCATGCTGGACAGCACCGCCTCACAGCCCAGCAGCCCAGCCTGACAACACAGACGGACATGTTAGGGAGCTGCCAATGTTCGGGGTAGGAGGGGACCAAAAAAAACCTCTAGAACAAAACAAGTGAGCGTAAAGGAAAACGTAAGTCTCCCCGCCCTGCATGTAGGCTTACGGAGTCTGAAAGTAAGGCACAGAGACTATAAATGAACAAAAACAATGAAGGTGATTCTGGAAATGAGAGGAAATCCACTGACCCATTTCATATGGTCTCGCACTGTGTTGTTGGGATGGTGTGTCATCGTTGAATGGGTGTGTTTTGGGGAAACAGAGGGGGGACTTCACTCAGGATGAAAGGTACTGGAAGAGACCACACCCACCCAAATCATCAGGGCCCAAAGCCTGAAAATAGAGGAGGGACGTGAAGCCAAGATTGATTGGTCCGCTTCTTTGACTCGTTTGTTAGGGATCAAGATGCCAATCAAATTAAAATCAATGTCAGTGAATTTAGTCATATTGTCAAGTCTGTTTGTCATGGTCAAATAGCAGGCTTGGAAACCCAATGGTTTGGTGCATGCCACCTCTTCCTGAGGTGAACTGAATATTAGTGACAAACCTGGTTAAGCTGGAGTGTCAAAGAAAAAACTGGAATAATGAGAGGGTAGCAAAAAACGGTATAAAATGTTAAGTATGCTCTGAAATGCAGGTTTAAACATTTAAAGTTGAAACTCAATAGACAAAATATCCACGAGCAAGGAAGCAAGCAATAAACACTACAAAAACAGTTACAGGCACAAACCAAGGTATCTTACATCTTTCTGTTAGCTAGTTTACATCATTTTCCCTTTAAGCTGGCTCCTTATATTCACCATAAAGGATTTAGATAAACTCAATAAGTGAACGTTGCTGCCTATAAAGATAAGATAAAATACAACATTTACTAGCTTGAGATGAAAACTGACTTATTAATGGCAGGCTAACAAGCTAACTAGCTAGCAGTTAGGCTTTCAATCAATGAGTTTGAGGCCGAAAATCTAACACACATAGATCATGCCAACGACGGAAATCAGGTATAGGATTAAACTAACTATTTTGTGAATCAGCAACGGAACGTGTAATACATGTGGGTAATGGGCCAGCACACAAGTTAATCTCACTGGCGTTAGCTTCCTAGCTGGTACTAGGCTTTGGAGCAAAACTATCCTCGCACCCCCACCCCCCGCCCCAGACAACACAACAACAGCGAGGCAGGGCGTGCGGGTTGAGCGCCGACTACAAATTGCAATAAGTATCATTGGCTTTATTTCTTCAAAATACTTTACCTATATATACTGAAACACAAAAGCTTGTTTCTATGTACGTAATCACGCAAGTCGTTTACCTTTCGTCTTTCCAAGTTTCGCAGAATAATATTTCTTGTCGCACTTCCAATTTTTCTCAGTTTACAAACACAGGAAACGCTACCGGAAGTGTTCCCCGGGGAGAGGGTAGTCACCTACAGGCTATAATGGAACATATAATCCGCCATGTTGGTAAGGATTCTTTTCCAGCGGGAAGTTCAACCTCTCCAATCACATACATCTCTTATCCTGGTGACTCCACAATGCCATACATAATGTTTGCACTTTTACTTAAATAAACAGAACACGACCATAACCATAATATTTGGTATGTATGTATTTATGGAATGACATTGCTTATGCACTGAACAATAATACATTCATATACACTATCAAGTACAGTTTATATTTGAAGCTGGTCTGCATGGTTGTATATGTAGGTATGAAGAAACAAATTAGGTGAATCTGTCATAATACTTCTTCCCCAACTTTTTCATCACTGTTAGATTGGTAAACATGTAACAATTATTTCTACTGACATCCACTACCACCCGGATAATACAAACATGAATATAAATCAAATGAACCATGCATGAGAAATGCAATATGGAATACAATGCATTTTTTACATATTCGTTAATGACCTGTAATGGCCTCTAACAATCAGTGCAAATCTATTACAGATCCTTCCCCAGCCTCTCTATTTCATCCAGGAAAAAGTCCATGTCTTGTTGGGACACGTAAGGAGAAAGGACCACCAAGCGGAAAAAGTTGACGTTGTCTCCTTGTGGCTGGTACCCCACCATCATGCTCCCCTTCTTCGTCATGCGCTCCTTCACCACAGGAGCCACCTGAGCACCACAAACAGGAATCAAATCAAGAACAGTGGGTGCTTAGGTGTTCGTTCTATCGCACGCTGATCTCCACAGCGATGTTGCATTTTGACACCAACCTTTGCCAGCCTTTCTTGGTAGTCTGCATCCTTATTCTTTCCCCTTAGACTGGGTGGTATGAACCAAAAGCACACGTTCACATACTGCGGCTGTTCAAGGAGATAAGAGCAGTGGAGTATGAGTGGAGATCAATAAAATGAAAGAGGTCTCATGCTACGCTAACAAATGGCTAAATATTGAAGCAGAGTGGAAAATCCCCAAAAGGCAATTGGAGGATACTAAGGGGTGACCTATGCTTTTCTCTCAAGTGAAATCTTCAGATCATCTCTGTAACATGTGTACAGTAAGTATGTGCATGGGGATGATTAATGATTGACTTACCTTCTCCAGAAGTTGAAACCCATCCCTTTTTACCAACTCCTCTGTTACATATCTGCAGGAATAGATTGGGCACAATCTTTATAATCCTTTTATGATGGAAATCATAAAAATCATAAAAATCATCAGTTTTGATCTTTCATTGCAGATATCGAGCATGATTGTTGCAAGCATTTATGTCTTGAAAGTAAATTATATAGTAAAATTTGAATTATTTGTAATGCAAGTTTTTTGGGAGGTGTATCGAACCTTGCGAGGGCAAATGCCTTATCGATACGGGCCGCAAAGCCTTCAGAACCCAAAGCCTTCCACATCAGCCACAGCTTCAGACAGTCCACTTTGCGGCCACACTGGATGGACTTGTCCCCTGTGTCCAGACTCATGTCATAGAACTTATCCTGCTGGAAGAGGTATGTGGCACTGGCAGAATGGCTCTGATTCAACAGGCCCTGGGACACGAAGAGAGAAAAATTTGGTTTTAAAAAGGTGTTGCTGACAACTTTACGCATATAAATGATTGTGTAAAGGACAAACAATGTGGAAATGTATTGGAGTCGGAGCTCATCGATGTCTTTTGATATTAAGACTTGAGCCTGACAATGTTGGCTAACCGTGGTATCCTTGAGAAGAATGACAGAGCACTGCAAGCCTGTCAGAAGCATCTTGTGTGGATTCCAAGTCACTGAATCGGCTCTGATCACAGAAGAACATTACTACTTAGTATTCGTTGCAACTCGTGGGTTGAAGACAAGTCGGCATGCCCAGCCACGTTCAGGACAAGCTAAGACATCCAACACATCGCAGGCACAATGCCATACCGCACTGTCAACTCCTTCCCCTAACTGAGAACACACCATTTTTTAGCACAAACATGACACCTACCTGTTGACTCCATTCATGAGATGCCTATGTTGCTTGGAGAACAGCACACTTGCTCCCCATGCTGCCTGCATCACAGAATTCCACACTGCCTTGTTATCTAGTCAATGGGCAACAGAGGTATTTTGCAACAGCCATAACATCATGATATGATAACGGTGATGGCACAACTGTGTTTCTTCAAACTCATTTCTTCATGTACTGTAAACCTATCTGAAGCACTTACATCTACATGCATCCATATCTTGTGTTTCTGACAGACATCAGCCGTGCGGTTGAGATCGTCGAAGGAGCCCAGCACGGTGGTTCCTGACGTGGCGTGGACGAGGAGAGGAACTGCACCCTGGCAGAGGCAGGAGGCTGGTGTAAGAGACCTTATAAAGCTATTTGAACCCCATTTACATTATCAGTAGGAATCTTGGCACAATGCAGTACAGTACACAATACACAGGCACACCTACACATGCACGTACACACACACTGTCTCCCATTTCCTAACATAAGACCACACTAAAGGTGTGCACGTGTTGAATACAAAAGGAGCCAACTTGCTTGTGATTTGGCCAGTGCTATTTTCTCATCCAGATCCTCTGGAATCATGCAACCCCTGCAAACGACAGAGAGGACAATAGGACAATAAAAGACACCCAGATAGATAAGAGAAACTTTTGTAACGTCAACCAACAATAAATGACCTATTGACAGCACACAATTTCTATGTGAGGTTAATCCAGGTTAACCCAAATTACCTGCTGTCAGCCTTCACCACGAAGACGTTGTCCATCCCAATGCCCAGGAATGAAGCTCCTTTCTGCACAGAGTAGTGGCTCTAGAGTATATAGGAAGGCATCTTGTCAACATTTGTAGTGTGACCTGACATCTTTTTAAACAAGAAAATATAACTATAGATGTTAAGTTTATATTTCTGTGAATCTGCTGGTGTATTGGACCCTTACTCACAGCATGAAGGAGTTAAATACATTACAGGCAGTTGCAGGCTTTCCCCCTCACCTCTTTGGATGCAAACACAGCTAGTCGTGGAAGGGCCCAGAGCCCTTGACCTTTGACCTGCGGAAAGGTCTTGTAGCGTGCCAAGTTGAGAGCGTACATATTGGAGATAGAGCCTCCCGGGCAGAAAATGCCGTCCCCGTCGGTCCACCCGACCATCGCACGCATCTTCCTCAGCACCTCGTTCTCCATCAGAACAAATACCGGCGCCGCCTCGTACGTATACCTGCAGGAGAGTGGACAGCAAGCACAGGTCCTTCATCTGTCAGATGGTGGGATCTGAAACACCAACCTCCAGCAAGGAGATCTAAATGTTCTGACATTAGACCAATGTGGAAATCATCTAAATATGTGGGCTTTGGAGGCAGGATAAATCATCACACTGACATTGTTTCTAATCACTTGCAATTGTGGTGACAGATAATCAGATGCTATATTTAAGTGTGAAGGAGGTGTGTGTCTTTAATGCCCCTACTGGCTTGTGTTGAGAGCCTCAGTGAGAAAGCGTCCTGTCAGTGAATGGTAGTCCACCCCGGCAAACTGCTGGTTTAAGAACCGAGGGTGACCTGAAGAGACAGAACATAAGGAAATCATACCATGATCATCATCGACAACTGGCCCAACATAATCCGTGTGATGCCTTCAGCATAGGAGAGATTCAGTTGGGTCAACTCTCATCCCTGTCAATCCACACTATGTATCCATGAATTCATCCTGTACACCACTAGGTGTATCCTCTGTGGAGAGGTCTTACTCACTGGTCTTGACGCTGTACTTGGCCACGTCCTGGACCCTCTGGAGCAGCTGGGGTTGCTCCTCGCCCTTGTCCCTCAGCTCCAGGTCCAGCAGCGCTGACAGCTCGTCTGGGTCCCGCCACTCACACACCTGCGGTTGAACCACACACGGTTCTGACATGATCCATTTAATTTAATCCATTTATCAATATAATGCGGATGCTGCATGATATTGATAAAACAACATCTTATTGGATGCCAGTTAAGCATACACATTGGTGACAATTTTAAGGATGTTGATGTTTTGCATTTAGATATCCTAAACAAACCCAAACACAGTCACACCCATTTGAAAGACAAATGTATCATGCCTACTATTTTGCCGCAAATTACCACATGTACTCTCTTACAAAAAGTGCTGTGCATTAACCTTAGTCTTATCAATCAGCATCTGATAGCCTCTGATGGGACATAGGTAGATATGTATCTGCAGGTTATGACCATTTTTTAAAATTCTTGTCTATAGACCCCCTCTACACTTATGAACAACTTTTAAAACTATTTCAGCAGAAACCTGTTTTTGGACAAAGCAATGCGATAAAGGCAGACCTTCTCGTTCACATCTGTACCCTTGCGTAGCACTTCTGTCATGATGATTTTAAAAGCTTCAGTCAAAAAGAGCTGACCATCGGTGTGGTATTGCGAGGGGTCGTTCAGATCCAAGCCATTGTTTGGAGTTAAACCGTTGGCCATTTCGTTTCCTGCAAATGGGGGAAGGCGTCGATAGTACAACAATGAGGGGGGAAAGCTCAAATCAAGAGATATATTATACAGATTACCTGTTAAAATCCTGTGTGATGCTTTTGCTCTTTTGCCATCATGTCAAATCAAAATATTTGCCTATCGTATGCAGTTGGATGTCTTACTCACCTTGGGGTTTCATCTGAGTATAGGTTATCGAATAGCTGCAGGTCTCCTCCTGATCAAGATCTCACTGAAGTTGGGTTGTGTCTTCACCATGTCACGTCATGATGTAGCTTAAATGGGAGGTCCTTATCCAGTTCACTTATATATTTTTAAAAATTAAGTAGAATAAAAAAGATCCATAAAACCGATAGCCTAATCTGATACACTACCCTAATTGGTATCCGACGTGTTAAACGCCCAATTCCCTCAAATCATTATTTATTTCCATGGCCACTGTATTTTTTTAAGTAGGCTATAGCCTATAATCAACCTTAAAATTTTAAACCGCCCCTTGTGAAGTCTATGCCATCTCAATTTCTTACTCATAGCCTAATTAAAATTCAGAGGGTGCGACAGCTGCTACAATTTGGATGGATGACAAGTTAGCGGACCGTCCTAGCTAGGCCTACAATGTGGCAATTTTCCTCTCTTTTCAAGACATGTATATATACATAGATAGATAACAATGTTGTCGAATAATCTCTGTGTAAACTTGCATTTGTACAACGTGCAATTCTTCAACCTGCAACTTTGCAAAACATCCAAAGGAAATTTCCATTCAGTGTACAGGTTACCTTTCACCTCAGTGGAAATTTACAGTAGTCTTACATGACCTCCCCTACAGTTAACTTTTCCTGGAAAGCTGTTGCTAACCGTATTGCGGATTCGCAAATGATTTTCCTGTTATCTACTGGCTTATCAAGTATGTGGTGATTTACAGCCTGTAACAGCATACTGCCATCGTGGTAGACAAGAGGACCCAATTTTCATGTTACAATGATTTAGGTTACGATAATGTAAACTAGGTATACCGTATATCGTCAAACCTTTACTGTGTAATCTCACTGGGATATTTTAAATTTGTGTGATTTGTGATTGTTGTCACACCATTTAAAGGGTGTGAAAGGAGGGATTGTTAGAACATTTAAAATATCTGGTTGAATGTCTTTTTAGTGTTCACACCAGGTAGTGGTGTCAAAGGAGGGATTTGGAATTATGAAGGAATTATATCTATACAGCTAATCCAATGCTGCTACAACAATCAATACCTCAATTATATAAAATGTGTAATGCTTAATACTAAACATATATCTTAATGATTAAACATATATCTTAATGCGATCAAATGCTTTAATTAAGTTTAGCAGTGGGTCTATGCAACAGGACGATTCTGGGTCTGTATAGTGAATAAAGCAATGCTGAAATGTAACTCTGGTGTGTGTGAAGGAATGTGTAAAGGTCAGCGCAGTATCTTGGGAAGTAAACTGGTGATGCCTGGGACTGGTGTGAGCACAATAGGGCCTCTCAGCTCATGGGAGTAAAGTGTCAACATGAAAGATAAGGTGATGCTGGGACCGTGGAAGATGTAACCCTTTTCTCCTGCAGGACGACCTTTGGATATACAACCCCTGTTCAAATGCCCCATTTCGCTTGGACACCATACCCCCCCTTCTCTCTGGATGCCCCTTTCCCTCTGGAGACCCTACCCCCCTTCTCTCTGGATGCCCCTTTTCCCCTTGGAGACCCTGCCCCACCACCCCGTACATCATCAGCCCTGGAGACCCTGCCTCATCACCCCATACATCTTCAGGACCTTGGGATGACCCACTCCCTACCTTGGAGAAACCCCCCCTTGATTACATCAGACCTGTGGGTCTTGTCTGCGCCCCTCCCTCTCTGAACATCATCAGATCCTTGGACTGCCCACCATGTGCCACCACAAATGCCCTGGACATCTAATTGGATAACCACATCCCCTCCTCCCCATGGTCTTCTGACCAATCACCTAACAAACACCTCCCTCTCTTGGGGGTACAAGACCTGTCTCCCGAGGACAGGGAGACAGAACTTGGACTGGGCAGAACTCTCTCTGATTTCTGTCAAGACTACTTTCGCAATGAAGGCCTTCGTTTGATCTATTCTGAGACACTGTTTCTGTGAAGCTGCATTGGCATCAACTGATTTACTGTTCTGGACTGAGAACATCCTGGTGTGTTGTATTCATTGCTGATTGCATCATTTCTTATGAATAAACTACAAAGAACTTGGTGTGGCATTTAACTTGTATCCTTCACCTAGTTTGACCCACCATAACAGCTACCATCATCAATAATATTTTGTATCCTTCGTGTTCCAAGTACTGCAGTCTTAACTACTCAATTAACATTAAAGTCAACTGTGCACCTTGTTTACGTGAGGCTGTCGTAGTGCATGAAGGCTATTTCGAATGTTCCAGACTCCTGCAAGGAAACGCTCTTCGATGCAAGAGTGGGCGTGATATAGTGTCATCTTGTGGACAATAAAAGTTCTGGATGGGACAGAATTTGAATTGAAAAACATTCCCACTGTTGATGAATGAGTAATCGTAATGAGACTATTTTATTCCTGGAATTTTCAGTAGCCGCTATAAGGCAGAATACAAAGTACATTTACATTTAGTCATTTATCAGACGCTCTTATCCAGAGCGACTTACAGTAAGTACAGGGACATTCCCCCCAAGGCAAGTAGGGTGTAGTGCCTTGCCCAAGGACACAACGTCATTTGGCACAGCCGGGAATCGAACTGGCAACCTTCAGATTACTAGCCCGCTTCCCTAACCGCTCAGCCACCTGACTTCCTAAGTAAGTATAAAATTCTAGTAAAAAATTAAATAAACGCAACACTATGCATTCCTCATATTTCACAATTATACATAATTTGGTGACTAACAGGAAATAGGCACATAGGCTACACAGCATACTGCAGAAAAAGGACAACAATCCATTACAATCGATTTCCATTTAGGCATCACATAGTAATAATAATCACATAAAATGATCTCGGTTGGATAAAAAAGCACTTCAGAAGGATATAAAACATAATTGGAGTTGACTATTACCGTTGGATAATAATGTGACAACTGTCCCTTGGAAGATTTGGAATTGTTTATGGTCCTGTATTGTGTAAACCCGTGAGGACCTGCTGTTGTTTAGATGTGAACTTATAGGGATCCCATGATCTCACTAAGCTTTAGAACATGATTGGACACATCAAACCAAAGTACGAAGATAGGCCTACAGAATATAAAGTCGATATCAAAGTTCCCACTGTGACATAATCAGTCAGGCTAACACTGCAGGGAAACCTGCAGAGGCACAGCCATGATGGACACAGCCTGTAAGGGGCTCATCTGGGCTCCAGGAGAAAGTCGATACTGTCTGGTGGCAGCGCCCAGTCGTCCTGGCAGAGCAGGGCATGGAGCCGGGCTGCCGTGGCCTCCTGCCTCTGGCTAGTTCGCCAGCACAGCAGCATGGCGAACACGCGCTCTCTGTGGCTGTTGGGATGGTCCTCCTCGATCTGCTCCAGCTTCACAGTGGCGATGTCCAGGGCCAGCCTTCCGATCTCTTTCCAGGAAGTCCCAATGTTACGAGCCAGCTTCATCAGCTGCTTCTCCTCTACCAGACTCGGGGCTACCACAATGGGACACGTGGGTTGGTTACTGAAGTTAAGCATCATCGTGTTTTGCCTGAGTCTCCTGAAGGTCACTTACCACCCTTGGATGCCTGTTTGGCTGGTATAACATCCTCTGATGCAGCAGCCTCTCGTTTCCTTTGTTTTTCAGCTGTCCCCAACACAAACACAGCTGTTATTAAGTTTACAATATGTAAGGGGGGGGGGGGGGGGGTGGAGATTTCCATGATGCTGGACAGCAAGAGTATGTCACTTTACCTGTAGATTGATTGTGGATCTCTGGCAGTTTACACAGGAAATCCAACATGGGAAATGTTTCTTGCATAGCATTTCTCTTCAACAGTTGTAGAAATATTTTTGAAGACGCATCCCCTTTCTGGATAACATTATCCAGTAGGTCTCGAATGTTTGCACTTGGGTCTGTTACGGCTTTGACTTGTTTGTACTGTTGATCTGTAAGTAGGCCGAGCGAGTCTGCGTGCTGCAACACATGATCAGGATCTGCACTCAAAATCTCGATAAGACGGCTCTTCAAGCTCCGAAGCCACTGGCTGCTACCTTCTCCATCCTCGGCCATAACGTAGTTTTACAACACTCACTTTTGGACCTGAGAAAACGATTGTAGCAAGATTTTAGAAACATTACTGACAAAGTGCCTAGTTAAAGCTAGCTTATTTACATATAATGATAAATACATTTACACTTCTGTAACATTTTAAAATAATGTAATTTCACTCCCTCGATTACTGTTTATGATTTACTGATTTCATGGGCAACCCTGAACCAAGTTGAAGTTGCGGCAGTACAGTAGCCTAGCTGTATAATTACTGGCTCATTACCACACAATGCGTAGTAGCAAGCAAAACATATAGCAGACTGGCTACCTAGCTACATATTATACAAGACAGATTCATGCATGAAAAAAATTGTGAAACACTAAGATAAAAGGGGTTACAGTTTAATCATATTGGTACAATGAAACAGTACTCAAAATAAAGACGTCCTCGAAGTGCCGCCGTCATTCAAAGTTTACACATTTATTCGTCACTTGTTTACCTGTGGTACTAAGATAGTATACTGCCACCTAATGGACGGAGGCCACAAGTCTAGTGGACTCACATTATTGAAGCGCCACTAGGTGG
Source organism: Osmerus eperlanus (assembly GCF_963692335.1). Taxonomy (NCBI): domain Eukaryota; kingdom Metazoa; phylum Chordata; class Actinopteri; order Osmeriformes; family Osmeridae; genus Osmerus; species Osmerus eperlanus. The sequence goes on from NC_085021.1 coordinate 9,664,863, forward strand.
ACAAATAAACATCCTGCAAGTTGGACCTGCACTGAAATCTGGCGTCAAAAATCCCTCTCTCTTTCTCTCTCTTTCTCTCTCTTTCTCTCTCTTTCTCTCTCTTTCTCTCTCTTTCTCTCTCTCTCTTTCTCTCTCTTTCTCTCTCTTTCCCTCTCCTCTCACACACACTTTGGAGACATTAGATCTTCCAGGTAGGTTATTTCAACTAAACCATGTCTGCCGGGCAAGATGGTCCCTCCTATGTGAGAACTTAAAAGTTCAATGCGAGCTCTCAAATACATGTTGTGACATCTCCTCAAAGAGAAGGGGAATCGTGTAAACATCAAAATAAATATTTAATTGGTGTGTTAGAGCACAAATAGGAACCAGTCGCAAAATTGCAAAATGTGTTTGTTTGCGTGTGTGTGCTTCTGTGTTTGTGAGCCAAAGGAGAGAGAGGTCAATGAAAGGGTAGATACATGATTTATACCTCTGTTCAGAAATTCATTTCAGATGAAAAGATGTCTGAGATGCATTAGTGATCTAATACAATTACAGAGAGCACTTAGACTTTGGTTCGCTCACCACCACAAAAACAACAAACAGTAAGTGTATCTGTGCTAAAATTAATATAGCTCTTTTAATAGTCTTTTATACTCCTTGTCTTTAGTAACTGGCATTGTGTATGTACACACACTAGACTGTGCTTGGCAACTGCTTCAACAGAAAGCCATTTTACTGACAGGTCTGCAGGTCTGAACAACAAACAAAGCTGCAGAACTCATTGGAGCCTTTTCTTAGCTCATGTTAGCAAGGTCAAGTCCAATCATTAGTCGACAGAAAACATCAGGATGTTGCTTTTGATTGAAATTAATTTCTCTGTGTTGACTTTCACCTTATTTCTAGAGTGAGCCACAGATTGTGTGTGTATGTGCATGCACATGGGATTGTGTACGTGTGTGTCTGCCTAGTGTTTTTAAATATACCAGTGCCATTATACCGTTGATCTGTTGAAGGATTTGATGAATCAGCTCACTTCAGGCTGCAGACTGCCTACAATCTTTCCAGGCATACAGTTTTGTGGTTTTGTATCCTATCATTACTTGTGTCTGCATGATGTGTGTGTTTATGTGTGTACATTGAGGTGGTAAATGGTATAATGATTAATGATGCTCTGCTGTGGCTCAGTCTCTAAACTGTGTTCACTAGGATATAAGTGCTGTTTCCTTC
>NC_085021.1:9671071-9674780 GCF_963692335.1 Osmerus eperlanus
ACTAAGGACAGCTACTTTAGCTTTGCATTATGCACCTATAGCACTATGTCAAACATTTACACACATAGACACACACATAACGACACACACATTCTGATATATTTAATGCTAGTGTGGAATACTTTTCTATAGTTTCTCAATATCCATCAAAGTTTCAGTGCCATATTCCATTCTTTTACTTTCAATAATATTAAATACACAATGAAATATCTGAGATGAGCTTAAACAAAGACCTGTGTCAAAGTACCTTGGCCAGTTATTATTTAGCTCTACAAACCTTCTGTTTCTGACCAGCTAGACCAGAATATGCTGAGGAACCTTCAGGTACTAAATATAAATTATTATTTGGTAAACAATTCACATTTTGTTGGTTTTGGTTGTTAAGTCTGTGTTGTGCTGACCTTGTGTGTGTTGTTTATGTTACGTCAGTGTGAGCATCACCACACTTTGTCATTAGCAGCTAGCTACGCTACAGTGCCTAGACTTAATAAGAAAGACCTGCTTGGTCATGTCACACAAGGACAAAAACGTCAATAACCACCTGCTTTGAACAACTATGAGCTATGGTTCTCATAATGAAGTCTTCAGTTAGGGCTAAGGTTAGGGGGAGGGTGAAGGTCAAATTAGTGTGAGGTAATTGACCTATGAGACTGTTTGCCCTCAAGCACACACATAGTACATGTCCCTAGAGAGATTTGGGTTAAAATCCCGGTTTAGAAGTGGTGTTGAATCCCCCCAGAAGTCACTCATCATCTACTCTGCATTCAGCATGTTGAACTTAGGTGCAACAATACAAATAAAAGGTAATTTCCCTATTCGACAAAATATGAATAGTGCTATTCTACAGGTAATCCTGCTTTGGCAGATGTTTTAGATTTGCACAGAGGACACTAGCTGACTGGTGAAGGGTAGTGGAATTTTCAGAAGCACTCTCTACATCTCACCTGACTATCCTGAGAAGGAGCACAGCCCATAATGTATGGCTGTCAGACCACACATTGATATGATCCTGGGATCCAATCAATGTTATCACCTAGGACCCAGGAGATCTAATGTCTAATCCATACTCTATTTGTGTGCTCACTTTCTGCAGGGGCCCGGACGTAATTATCATGTGATATGCATTCATTGTAAAATGTGTGTAGGAGATGCATGTTGTGTGTATGTTGTTTCTCTGTGTGTGCATGTGTGCGTGTGTGAGTGAGTGCTTGCGGTGTGGGCAAGAGTCAGGGTGTGGAGTGTGAACTGACATTAATACCATCAATAATAAATGGATCTCAACCTGTATAATTTACATGCACCATTAATGATGCAAAAAGGCCCACCATGAGCATTCCCTGCACCAGACCGGCAGGCCAGCGTGTGTGTGTGCACATTTGTACAAGAGGCTATCTCACAAATGTCCAGACAATCATCTGTGTTAGTTTTGAAAGTGCTAACTCCTCTAAAATGAAACGAACAGAAGTAACTCTCCCACATGGCTATAGGCAAACCTTTTTAATCGTGATTTCTTCAGTTATTGCTGAAGAGACAGATAATGTAATAACGTGCGTGTGAGTGTACAATGCTGTGGACCGTGGAGAGTATATTTTCAGTCTGGTAGATAGTAGTCAATAAAGCTCACAGGCGCTGGACAGCCTTCAAGTGAGCATAGAACTGAGTTATTGTTTCCTTGGCTGAGCAGTGTGTGTGTGTGCTTGAGTGTGAATGCTTGGACTTAGAAACGCCCACCAAATCAGACAGCCGCATCAGACAACAGACTATGGCCAGCTCGAGCTCTTCTTTGTGAGCACCTGAGCAGGGGGATTTAGGAGGAGAGAGTAACGAAGGAGGAGGCTGAAGGGCGATAAGGGGGCGGAGGGTGGGTGCTAAAAGATAGAATGCAGGAGAAGGGGAGGAAGTTTGTGGGAAAAGAGGAGAAGAAATCAACAGGAAGCATCTGTGGAATGACCTGGCAGATCAATACTAATAACCACACACAGAATGACTTCCCTCATCTGAAATAACTCACGGAGGGGAGGAGGGAGGGAGGGAGGGGAAGAGGGAGGGAGGGGACGAGGGAGGGAGGGAGGTGAGGAGGGAGGGAGGGAAGTGAGGACGGAGGGAGGTGTCTCGGGGAAACAATGAGAGACAGAAAGATAAAAGGGGACAAAAGTGGGGTGTGGAGGAGTTTTGAAGATAAAGCTCAAAAATGTGATGAGCCTTACTTCTTCCCTGCCCCCCCCTCCCTCCTCCCCATCTCTCCTTCTCCAGCCATCTCATTTCCTCCCTCTCTCCCTCTCTCCTTCTTTCTCTGAGTGAGTGATGGTTAATAAGAGGACAGAGGAGTACAGACGGCCCGGTTTGTGGTGCCACTCCATCACCTTGGTTACGCTCTCCCTGTCGACTAGCATCTCCACCCCCGCTGGTCTCTACGTGCCTACGAAGAGGCACTGCCATATTCTGGGAATTAGATAAACACAAGGGTGTATGAGCAGGTGTGTGTGTGTTGTGTGTGTGCTGTGTGTATGCATGTGTATCACCTGTGTCATTCAATGTGTGTTCTTTTCTGAGTGTTTGTGTGGATGCCAAGTCATACAAAATGGAAAAAAGTGATTAGCATAAAAGCATCTCTCAATAAAAGAGTGCAGGGTACGTTTGGCCTAATGGCCTGCCATTTTATATTTCTCTAATGAAGTTACAGCAGGAGGAAATGCTCGACCCCTGGCCTGCTCCTCTCTCAATCACACACGCGCACAAACACACAACCCATCTCTACCAAAGTGCTTCTATAACTTAACCTAACGGGATTAGACTGAGATGAGAGAAGATGGGAACATCTCTTCCACTCACTCACCTTTTTCTCTCTCTCTCTCTCTCTCTTCTCTCTCTCTTCTCTCTCTCTCTCTCTCTCTCTCTCTCTCTCTCTCTCTCCTCTCTCTCTCTCTCTCTCTCTCTCTCTCTCTCTCTCTCTCTCTCTCTCTCTCTCTCTCTCTCTCTCTCTCTCTCCTCTCTCTTATGGAAGTGAGTTTGCTTCAGATGTTATTACATATTATAAACAGCTTATTTTACAAGATTTTTTACTTGTGGTCTGTTGTGGTCATTGTCAAGGCAACATGAATAAATGACAAAGCAGTTTTCTAAGTAGGCTAACGCTTATTGTGACATCCGGATATATATATATATAACAAAATGAACACATTTAGGGAAAGTTTTCTTGTCCAAACCTTGTCCATCATGAGACCAGTGCTTAGGAGGCAATCTGTCACGACGTGAGGTGGGGTTGGACCCAAAGGCAGGGGAGTCGGCAGGCATGGCAGAAACAAGGGGTTTTATTCCTCATCTTCAAGCACTATTTACAAAACCTCTGAATCCTCTTGCAAAATGAAACTTTCACCTCAAAACAGTTTTACCTGTGCTCAAAATCAAGCTTTTGCCTCAAAACAGATTTACCTGTGCTCAAAATCAAACACTGCTCTCAAATCATAAAAAAAGTGATCAAAATGATATACACTATCAAGCAGTCAGTAAACAATACACAAAAAAAATTGAAAACACATTGTTCAAAACATATAGTTCTCAAGGAGAAGTACATTTTTACGTAACCTCAAAACAAATTTCATATTTATCCATCATTGTCTTTTGATGAACGACAACATGTTCTATCATAGTAGCTCAAAATGTATCAGAAATTACTACTCTGCTTTGATCTTTGCAATTTGTTTTGTTC